>NC_067167.1:43228721-43509854 GCF_903995435.1 Acomys russatus
TGCAAACTGAATGACCCTATCACATGGATTACATGTTTTAGCATATTTAAATATGATTTTATTCACAGAAGCCTTCAGTATTTTAGCAAGTGTTTATTATGAGAAAAAGACTAAAGCTTGGGTCTTTTTCATTCACATGCCAATGTCTACAGACTGCTGCTGGCTATGTTACTCAGATTGATTTAGGCTAAATACCTGAACATTTGAGTTATGTTCTGTTTTGGAGAGACTTCCTTTTAACATGTTGGAGGTTAATGGCCTAGGTTCAGGAAGGAATTAGGGATTCTAGAACAGTGAGGTCCAGGAAGGGGTTGTTGTACAACACTGAAGTTCAAGGAGGATGGAAGAGCTGGGACCCCCAAGAGCTAAGGAATGAAGATAAAATGTCAGACCAGGTTCAGGGCATGACTTCACAAATGTTCTATCCCTTACACTGTGAAGTGTACCACGCAGAGCTTTGGATGAAAGCATTTGGCTTCCTATTACAATAAACCTTTAGTAATTCCATGCTTCAGGGAAATTCAATAAATGTTCATTAATTTAGTAAAAACTGGGAAGACAGTAGGAGAAGGAGCTGCATAGCAAAGTGCAGACCCTTTCGTCTTGCTGGTCCAGCTGTGCAATCAACAGTGACCTTCCTCCATTGAGGAGACTCTGTCCAGGAATGCTGAGCACAGAGGTTGGATGCGTCAAAGCAGAGTTATGCTGATAAGGTTTTTGTTATTTGTTTTTTGTCAACTTGACATAAACCTAGGGTCATCAAGGAAGAAAATAAAATTCTCAATAGGAAAATATTCTTATCAAATTGGCCTGTGGGAAAGTCTGAGGGCCATTTTCTTGATTAATAATTGATGTGAAAGGAACAGGCCTACTGTAAGTAGTGACACCACTGAACACATCCTGGATTGTATTTAAGAGAGAGAGAGAGAGAGAGAGAGAGAGAGAGAGAGAGAGAGAGAGAGAGAGAGAGAGAGCAGGCTGAGCAAGAGCAAGCCAGTAAGTAGAAGTCCCCTGTAGTCTCTGCTTCAGTTTCTTGGCTTTCCTCAATGATAGGGATGCAAAAACCAAATTAATAAACTCTTTCCTTCTCAAGTGGCTTTTGGTTATGGTGTTTTATCACAACAGTAGAAAGCTAATTACGACAAGAATTTAGGAAGCCTCTAAAGGAAGGATAGGCTTGTCCTTGAAAACAAGATTCCTTGTCTCCAAGTGTCCACTAAGTTAACTGTGAAAGTTTGGGGTGAATAGAAGATAAAAGAAGAGAGATGGAAAAGGAAACCTGGATATGGAAAGATGGTTTTCTGTATTGTAGTTATGCGTAATATAGTGACAGGATTATGTTTTATGTTCTATACAATTGATAATTTTTTCATGCAAATATTTGGCAGTAGAATATTTTAAATGTAATGAGTGACCATAAAATTGAAATTTATTATATTATTAACTAACTTGAAAATAATAATAGAAAAAAATAATAATAGAGAAAAGTTTACTCTATTTCTCTTTCTCTTATTCCAAAAGTAGAGCTATGAGTGCTTGAGATGCACTCAAAGGGAAAAGAGCCAGGGTTTGTAGAGCTCAGTGATCCAGAAGAGGAGATCGTTTGACCATGTAGTGACTCAAGAACTCTCTGGAAAGATGCAAAGTTGCTTGTCTCTCTGGTCTTTAATGATTTCGTAACATTATACTCTATGGATTTTTTTTAAGGTTTGAGTCCACACATACTCACAATTTGACTTTTTGTTTTGTTTTGTTTTTTTCCAAACAGGGTTTCTCTGTTTAGCTTTGGATGTCCTGGACTCACTTTGTAGACTAGGCTGGCCTCAAACTCACAGAGATCTGCCTGCCAATGTCTCTCTGAGTGCTGGGATTATAGGCATGTGCCACCACACCTGGCATGACAATTTGACTTTTATAAGTCAATTTAACTTCCTGGTAAAATTGTGAAAACTCGAACTTTCATTTTCAAAGTATAGGATCTAAGTTTATTTTGTATTGCTTTCTCCCTCTGTTAATAGTTAATTAGTAAAACACAGATTCTGCTTATTTCTGATTTATTTTTCATTTGCCTTTCTATGGTTAATAATATAAATCATTTTCAAATGGAAAGACGCAATGCAAGAAATAGCAAAGCTGAAAGCCTACCGAGCATGTGGAGATGTTTAGAATGGTGAAAAAGCTCAGTCATTGTCTGGCTCCACCATTGCAGCCCCTTCAGAGGAGCACAGAGTGACAAGATGATAATAGGTCTAAGCCCAACCACACCTTGCAAATTAGCAATAAACAAATTTAAGCTCATTCAAATATCCTTAGGTGCTCTCGATAGCACTGGTTTTATCACAAAGCAAAGTCCAGTGAGCCTCATCCTCCTTTCACATGAAAACTCTTCTACCCCCATAGCATCCCTTTAAAATCCAATATCAAGGAAATACTGACTGCCGGGTTGATTAGCGGATAGTTACGGCATTGAAGAACCTAAGTTGGGATAGTGTAATAAAAGTTTCAATCAAGTAAATTGTCAAAATAGCTTAATTTCTTTTCAAGTCAACTTCTCTAATACAAAGCCCATGTAATGAGAGAAAACAGGATGAAAACTCTGTTAAACAAATGAGCATTTCTGTAGATCACGATTCTCTGAGTCTAGGAACAATGTCTATTAAAACGTGTACTTTTTAAAGTGAATAATGGTAAGAATTGTTGAACAAGTTATCACCAATCTATTGGAAGCTATCTATAAGGAAGAATCCTATTGGCTAGTAAAGCCAGTGAGTGAAGAGGAAAATGTGAATGGAGACAAGCTTTGTAGTGCACAGCACCAGGGAAGTTGTCTTCTATCCAACTAACTAGACATTCTAGTTACTGTCAGAATGTAGAACAGGAGCCAGGAATGTAAGTGGTCTGCTTCTGGTCATTTCAGTGGGTTCAATAAAGTACTAGAGATGATAAATGTGGCAGGAAAAAGAACTATTTAAAATACACTACAACTGCTCATCTATAAAACATAATCTCATGAATGGTGACTATGAAGGATGGTTCTACTGCATAGATTTTCCTTTTGACTTCAGAAGTCAGTGATGAGAGGCTTATAATTCATCGCTGAAGTGCATTATTCTTTTTGTGAAGAAAACAAAAAATGACAAAGTACCTGCTTCATTTATATCCTTGATAATAGAGTAATTCATAAAGTTAGTGTATCAAGCATTCATTCTTTTAGACTGAACACGTAACTATAGCTATGCAAAATTATGAAAATGTTTACTATAAAATACATGATTCAGTAACAATGAAGTCTTGGAGTTTGACAAAGAAAGTCAGTTGTAGACATTACTAATTGTTTGAGTGATGATAATGCTAAATAAGAATCATATTCTTGGGAAAATGTCCCTTGAAAATAAATTTCTGGAAATAGTAAAAGAGCCAGAGTTGCGATAAGCCTTCAGTTCTGATTTTCTGTCTCAACAAGGTGAGAAGGATGCAGAAATCAGCAGCAGCATTAGCTCAAATCCTTTCCACTCTTTCACTTTGTGGCAAAATTGTAGGCAGCCCTTTTCAATGACTGGGAGCTAACCTGTGTTATTGTTTGTATGCATGCTGTAATGGGAGCCTGGACTAACAGAAAAAGTAAGTGTCTCACTAGTGAACTTAATGCATAGGTTCATTTCTTAAAATTCAGACTAAAATCACAATATGATAGACTCATCATATGTCCAGCCTTCAGCCAACTATCAGGACCAGGTAAAATATTATTTATTTTAAAGGAAAATAACAAATGATTGTTTTACATTAAGACATATATGAACATATACTAGAGTGAAGGTAAACAAAAAGATTACTGTAGAAGAAAATACTTCCAGCTGCAAATAGCTCCTTGGTTAGGCCTGGGATCTCATGTCCTCCTTTGTTTCTCAGTGCTGGCACTCCATCTGGCTTGGACCTGTGCAGGTCTTATGCATGCTACAAGAAAATACTGTCAATGACTACTGCACTGCATTCAGGTATTCAGACAAAGCCTGCGGACACAAACTTTTATACATTTTCTTTGGAAATAAGAAAATTTTTTGGAAATTTGTAAACAGTGCCAAAGATATCAACTTGAATTGATCAATGTTCTGTGTTGACAGCTAATTCTGTAACTTGGAAGTCTCAATTTCCCTGCATTTAAATGTTGCTCTCTAATTCATAGGACTTTTAGTGATTAAATATAGGAAATGATATAAAAATCAAAAAGACATGTTTTGTGGCCTTGTCAACTTTGGGAAGCAAGCAGAATGGCGAATGGTGCCTGTGGAATATGGTATATCAGACCAACTTCAGGAGTAGGAGCATGCCCTGTAGAGACTGGCAAGCATTCCACAGAGCGCGATGCATGGAAGAATGATGCAAACAAAGGCACAGAGTCACATCCTCCAGTGACCAAATAAAAAGACCACGTTTTACAGCATGAATGGTGAACCAGTTTGCAGGAGGCAACAAAGACACATGTCCTGTTTCGATATGTGTTTGCTCTAGCTTGCTATATTTTGTTTTACTTTATTATTATTTTTTTGAAGCCTGATTATTTTCTAATGAAAGACAGAAAAAGAGTGGATCCAGATGGGAAGGGAAGGACTGAGAGGAGTAGAGGGATGAAAAACTATAACAGGATATAATATAAAAGAAAAATATTTTAAATTAAAGAAAATATAAAAAAAGAAAAGGGGAAGAAGGAAGAAGGAGGAAGAAATGAAGAAGGAGGAAAGAAGAGAGGAAGGAGAAGAGAAGAAAAAGGAAGAAAGAAGGAAAGAAGGAAAGAAGGAATGAGGAAGAAAAAAAGAGCCACCTCTAGAAGCAGTCTGAAGCCTGGTGTGATATGGAACTCAGACAAAAAAAAAAAACTTGAAACATAAGCAAGCTACCAAGATGAGACTTGATAGCCTGTGACCATATAGTGGGGGAGGAGGTCCCCCTCGGTCATAGACCTAGGGGAGGGGAATAGGGTGAACGAGGGAGGGAGGGAAGAATGGGAGGATACAAGTGATGGGATAACAGTTGAGTTGTAATCTAAATAAATTAACTAAATAAAAAGAAAAAATAGACAAACCAAGAAAGTATATGAGAGTTACAAACAGTAATTCAAATAATATCAAGATAACACTTGTAAAACTTAGGAGCAAAAAAGAGATGAAAATCAACTTAATGTCAGAATATACTAAGATGCAGACAAGAAATATGATAAAAATATTGCCTTGGATTTTTTTTTTAACAAACTCATCATTTACTTAGGGAAGTTACAAAAACAGTTAACTTGAAAAATAAATGAAGAAGTGAGCCCCAAACTAAAGGAAAAACAATACAAAAAATTCAGCAAATATATTTTTAAATATCTGTACTAGGAAATATCTATAAAACCTTATCAAGAATAAAAAAGATTGAGCTATATAGGCAAATAAAACAAAATATGGACAAAATGTCAAGTAGCAATGTAAGGAAAAGATCCACCATTATACTAAGTGAAAAATTGTATGTTGAAATATTTGAACAAGGTGGAGGTTTAACATGTTAAGGGCTCAAACATGAACATGAGCTCAACGCGCCATGTAAAACACTGGGCGTGGCCACGGTACTTGTAACCTCAAACCCTGAGGATGGGAGCAGGAAGAGCACCCTGGCTGCTGGCCTCCATCCCAGTTTAGGTTCAGTGAGAAATTCTGGTTTTTGAACAAGAATTCCAGAATTTGGGAGACTGATACACAAAGATCACAATTCAAAGCCAGGTGAGGAAAAATCTAAAATCTATGAAAACATTAATTTTTGAAAGTTATACAGATAGGCAGTTGTAGCATGATGCCCCTTATGATCTTTAAGATAATATTGAGTTCCATTTGTCACCAAAATTCGGCAAATTCATAGATGATCTGATAATATAAAAATCAATTATCATTATATAGATAACAAGCAACTGAAATGCAATAAAGAAAAATTCATTTATAACATGTAGCAAAAACAACAAAAGATTCATGAGTTGTGTTAGCAAGTGTGCTGTCACTGCAGGGAAAGTACACACTTAAAGTGTTGTACTACAAATCAAATATTTTAGTGAATGATTCTTAAATCTAGTAAGATAAAGAGCTCAAGGAATAAATTTTACCCAATCCAACAAAACAAAAATAGTATATGAAATCTATAAATTATTGAAAAGAGAAAAATGATTAGAAATCATAACAGATGATATTTCTGTCATGCTAGCTCTGTGCCACGGCATCATTGCATAGAAAGCCTATGTGGTTCTTGTGTCTACCTAATGGGAAGTAAATTATTTTCCACACTTTTTGCAGCAACAAACAAAAGCTCAGAAAAGGAACTTGTCAAATATGACAGATCTAGCAGATTTAGCAAGTAAGACTGAAACCAAAAACTGACTACAAAATCTGAGCTTTCACTACTGCTGTATTTACATCTTCATTCCCAGACACCCTAATGGCAGAGAAAAGTGCATGTTCTGGTAAGGAGAGAATCATCACACACACTGCTAAGTAAAAAGAACAGCGAAAGCAATACAAATAATATTGCCTCAAGCTATTATCCTGTCCAAGTGTTTGTGGGTAGGTAGAAAGAATGCTTTTTAAACATGGACAGACATACACTAAAATATGACTATGTATATTTTCTATGCATTCTAAATGCAGTATAAGCATCAGATAACATGATAATCTAATAAACAATGAAGCTGTTTTAGATAGTAAATATGAATTAATAACCATCACATAAAAAGTTATTTTTACAACTATTTTACTTAACTTAGAAATTTAAAAACAGACTGTGTTCTGCCTTTAACTTTTAAATAAATAGACAGTCAATCTTGAAACAAAGTTACAAGTCCCTCTCTTCCAGTGCAACACCTCCCTTTAACCTCATTCCATTCCCAAATATAAATGAAACCTCAAACTAATGGGAATTAAAGTTGACATAAAAAGATTATATTTGCAGACAAATCCCAGAACACCACATATGTACATGTTTCAAGTCGTGAGAAAAGTTTATTTTAGTTTCTTATTGCTCAATTATTATACAAGAATCAAACTGTGCAGCAATCTGCCCACGTTTAAATGGGATCATCACAGGCTCCGCGGCAGGCTTTGTCTTTCACAGTACTCTAGAGAAATAAATAAAAGAAGAGAAAGTGTATTAAAAACTGTTATCGGACACAACTTAGGTATATGGTTTCCATATAAGTGAGAATAATAGATACATTAAAATAGGTTGTCTTCAGTCCCAACACTGGACTCTGTTTTTACTGTCTATTTAGAAATCTCCAGCCTCTGAAAAGACAGTTCGCCACCAAAAAGGATAAGACTCTAACTGCTCAAATATACAGTTGTGTTTTTCTGGGCATATGCTAATGTCCACGCTGTCCCTACTGCAGAAGTCTCAGATTAGTCTTGTATACCTCTACAGGGCTGCAAGACCAGAACCCTCCATAATGAATGTGCCAGCGCAGCCTCTATCTGCAACCACAGCCACTTGCAGCATTCGGTTTTTATTTAAAAGGCTTAATTGGAAGGTTTTATTACTCCCAATTAGGCTTTTTAATTAAAAGGAAAAGTTGAGACAGGCTGCAGGCAAATACTGCTGCAACCCATATCAGCATAAAATCAAAGGAAGTAAAAACAAAATTATGCTACTGTAAAACAGCAGCGGCAAGCCAGCTTTCACTAACATTTATCTCTGGTCATATTTAATGTTATGGTAGCACATTGACAGTGACAAAGTGGACATGAGTGGAAAAACCAGACTGTATCTATAATGTTAATTTTATTGTTAGTGTAACAATAAAATTCGTCACAGTGATACTTAAAATAAATCACATTAACATTCAATACAAAAACCTAACAAAACGCACAGTTGACGATTCAGGCAGTGAGCAACTTTTAATTCACCTGCGCAGCATGAACCTCGCACTGACACCGACTCCAGGCCTCTTTAACTAGCAGAATGCCGCCATAACCAATGCAGGCAAGTGTTTATTGTTGTAAGATGATTGGCTTTTTAATTCCTTGAAGGATATTTTTCCCCACATAAAGCCTTAACTCGTCGTTATTGTCAAGCTCTGGACTGCTGATGGGTTTTTAATTCAAAATGAAATTAGAAGTTGCATTCTCTTCAATTTTTGGCATCTTTAAATCCCCTGTAATGTCTTCATCGCAATAAAGCTTCTTATATATAGGTGAACACTTTATCAAAGTGAAAAGGAACATACAGAGACATTAGATCCTTGCCAGAGACAATTTATACCAAATCAACTTGGCTACTTTGAAACATATAAATCACACTAAAATTCAGAAGAAATATAAAATGGCTCACATGTATAAGCTATGATTTGGAAGAAGCTACATTAGCTCACAGATTGATACCTGTCTCCAATTTATCCTATCAGATTTTAGACAAAAACAAATATCCATGCAGAAAGAAAATATTTCCTCTAGAGAACAAGACCACAGAAACCTTTGTTCTCTCTGTCCAGTCCTTGCACTCCCATGTGTATGGGTGGGAGCCATTGAAACTGCCTGGAGGGTTATAGCCCTCAACTCTTGATCTCCCCAACTCCTTTGCTATAAAAAGGGTTTCCTTGAGACGTCGATCATCCTCATTTCCCTCCTGCCATTCTAATCCTTCACTGATTTACAGCAGCTTCATGTTACAGCTAGAGAAGATATAAACCCCTTAGCAACGCCTGTTACACCTGATCTGGCTCTCTAGTCCCAACGTGGTCCGGAGTCTCCCTTTGGACCCCCATCTCCACTTCTGGAATATTAGCCAGTCCTGTAGACATAGCAATACCCTTTCTTCTTTGGGCATCAGCAAACTCTTGTTCTCTGCCTAGCACTCCGTACTTTTCCAGCACATTTTCTTTGTCTCTGAACTTCAACGTAGCCTCAGTGTAGATGTGGATTCTCCAGAGAAGGCATCTCTAATGATTTAATGAGCCATCACAGTTCTATCCCGTTCCTTCATTTATATTACCCATCACACTTACAAAAGTCATAGTTATGATACTTGATTCGCTATTTTATTTCTAACATTACTTACCTTCAAAAGATAATGCCCCCCCCCAGAGCACCGATCATGCCCATCATATTTATCAGGCCCCACCACCTATCTAAGACTGAGACCCATGCTTGGCATAAAATATACACTCAATAAATATTTACATGGAAACATGGAGAGAGTATGAAGACAAAGTATGAAATATCTTCAAGTTTCTAGTGGCAAAATCACTTCATATTATTCAGAATTATTATAATAAGTTAATAAGGAATATTTTTTAAAACTAGTCTATCATAGCCAGCTATGAACTAATTAAACCCTTGAAAGCCAGACACACTTTTACATACACAGGAACTGATCTCCTCCTTGGTTTGGATTTGAGGGGTTGTTTTGCTGTTTATTTCTGATCCAAGAATTTTTCCTCCAACACCTCACTTTACTTGATTTCAGCAAGTGGTATTACTCCAAACATTAAGTCTAAGTTGTTATTTAAGGTCAAGCACATACATTCCACAGGAGGGTAAAGCAGTATCTCATATGTCAAAGCTAATTTCTCACCACCTTACACTCTAAGACTGGAAACAGAGTGAGAATTAAAAAGTATATAAGGGGCAAATGTGGAAAAAATGAAAATTGAAGAAAGGTGGGCTGGTTCAATTCAGTAGCCATTAGGGAGAGCAATTGGGGTGCAGGTATTAGGGGCGGGGTTCCCACCAACCATCCTCATTTAGGAATGACTTCGTAGAAAGAAACAAATCAGTGTCCTGGCACTACCACCTGTGCTTCCATCCCAAGCCAAGAATTACTTCAGCCACACCTGAGCACATGCAGACTCAGGAAGGGATGTCTGCCCAGAGTGAAGAAATGAGCCGGAACTAACTCTGGAGGCCCAGCAATGGACCGACTGATGGCCTGTTTGAGACAATGGTAGAAACACTCTCACACCTTGGGAGAAGAAACTAGGGGAATACATCCAGGCATACAAAGCATCCTCATGACTCATTGCATCAGAGCCACATGACAACATCTGTGCAATTACAATGGTTTACCAAGAAAGGGATCACGTAAGAGGCACACGTGAAACAAACAGTTCAGTAGTGCCATGGCCAAGATGCATATGGCCCTCTCACTCCAAACCCCAATGAATTATTTTAACTCAAACTGAAAACTTTTAGATCATTTGTTTTCTATTTTGTTGATTTTGTTGATTTTGTTAGTTGGTTCAGTTTGGGTTTGAGTTTGCAAAAGATATGCCTAAGGTGGTTATTTTAGAACATTTATAGATTTTTTTTTCAGAGCCAAACAAAAGTCACTGAGTGTTTATGGCACCTGGGGCTAAAGCTATACTTCAATAGTGAAGGGCTTATACAGCATGCACAAGGCCTTGGGTTTCACCATCATCGGAAAAACAGGAATCTGGGATCATCCGTCCTATAATCACAAGCTAGAGTTAGAAGAGACTGAATAGCGTCAAAGTAGTCTTCGGCAATTTCACAAGAAATAAACTGCATACAAATTAAGGACTTCACCACCAGAGTAGGATAAATCTCATATTTAGTCATTAGTGGCTTTTTTAACAAGACCATTACTACATTTGCTTTTATATTGTCACAACAGATGACTTGATTTGAAGTGTCTGAAACACAAACTTAGCATCTCACGGGTCTAGAAATCAGGAGCCTGATGTGGATCTCATTCTGCAAAACAGAAATATTTCCAGGTCTAGAAGACTAGGCCTAAAACAAAAGCCCTTCTCACTAGGCCCAACTACCTCACCTATCTAACAGGAGAAATAATAGTTTTTGTATTGTAGGGTTGTGAGAACAAAGTGTGATTACACACACACACACACACGCTTAACTTGTCACCACCGTAAGTAATCACCTGTTTCTGATGTGCTCATTCACTTCCAGCAAAGCCCACATTTTGCTCCCACAATTACTGGGGTTACTGACTCTCCATCTTCACCTATCCTAGAGTCTTCTTTGTAATTCTCTATAAGTAGAGATGTTTGGTTTGATTCAGAAAAAAATAATTGTAAGTCTCCTAAAATAAGCACCATAGATGTATCTCTTGCAAGTCCAAACTCAAATGAAACCAACCAAAGAAACAAGATAACAAAATAGAAGGCAAAACACCATATTTATACTTCTCTATAAAACCATCTGTAAGTTAATCTTGAACCTCTTACAGCAATTCTCCAGAAACCAAGAGAGACGGTACCAGGAGTTAGAGCTACATAAATGAAGATGTCAAGACCTCCTCTCCCTAATGAACCCTAACTCCTTACAAACACCCTTCCTGTTCCTTCAAAGCTACTTTTTGCTCTTAAAAAAAACCTCATCTTGAAACTCCACATAAACACCGGTACTAGACTCTTTCCCCTCACATTATACCTGGTATGTCCAGGCAGCTGACCTGTCCCTGATGCTGCCAGACATCCACTGTCACAGTGTAACCAGGTTGTAAGCATTCACCTGGAGGGTTGCCTGCTGAATCACAAGTTTAAAGAAAACAATTTGCAATTACCCAAGAGAGAACAACACATTTGTTTATCTCCAGTCTCTCTGGAAAGACTATAAATTTTCTATGAACAAATTGGCTGTAGGTCTGGGGACAAGCACAATTTCTGCTCAAAGTTTCTTTTTTTTTATATTTTATTAATGTATTCATATTACATCTCAATTGTTAGCCCATCCCATGCATCCTCCCATTCCTCCCTCCCTCCCGTCAAAGTTTCTTTATATTTGAAACTGCCTTTAGAAGAAGCCGAAAGCCTCAGAGCAATCCACCTTTTTTTTTTTTTTTTTTTTTTTTTTTTTTTTTTTTTTTTTTGGGCAAAATTTGCTTCTTTCATTTGAGAAAATTTCTGGCCTTCTAATTGTTTTAGAAAACAAGATAAAAATCAGTACAAGGGCACAATCCTACACCAAACTGAGTAATATCTTTTGCTGTTGAGATTGTAGAAATATCGTATTTGATGTCATCAAGCTGTCCAATGGGGATGTTCCAGCACTGACTCCTGTGACAGTTTTAAATCTTACAACGCAAGTGTTCAAACTAGTAGAGAAAAAGAAACAAAAGATTTCACAAAAGTCACTTTCCTAACGATGTCTAAACAAAGTGTGCCTTTAGCAGTCCTAGAGCCAACAGGTAATGAAGCAAACTGAGAGGTTCTCTGCATCTTCCCAGCACTGGGCAGCCACCGCTAGGTAATAAGCACATGCAGTTAGAAAACAAATAGAATTTCATTCAATGGATTTGGTGTAGTCACCATTCACAGACAGAGGAAGAGGTGGGTGGTGAGAGGAATGAAGGAAGAAAAACCATGTTTTGTTTGAAAAGGAAACCTCAGTTCCCATCCTTGCCCCGTTAGTGAAGGGGAAATGTATGAGGATATCAACTGTGAAATGTCAGCATACTAAGTAGGGTACACAGCACGGGTCTCTTGATATGAAATGGAAAGCTCTCGGTGAATGCTGTTTGAACATCCATCTGCCGCAGAGCAGTGCTGAACACCTACACCGTCTGGTGTTCTCTGAAGCTGCTTGGCTGGCATGGACGGAGTGCTGTACCTCAAAACATCCCCATCAACACCCACAGCTGTTCCGGAGAGTGCCACAGAGAGTAGGATGTGCTGAAGAAATGCCTTGGGAAATAAGACGAGGCTGCTGAATTCAAACCAGAAAAGAGAAAGAACTGAAGTTTAAAAAAAAAAACACGGCTGCTTTATCCCATGAGACAAGTACGCATGAACGAATATTATAAGATTGTTTACTAAGGCTATACATGCGTGTGAGATATATTTTCAAAAGGATCTACATCTTTTGTTGTTGAAATCAAACGGAAGGAAAAGAGCAGTACAGGGTAGCAGTGCTGGAGGCAGATAATAAAAGCTCAAAATTGAAATGGTGATAAACCCTGTACAAGTCCTGCAGATTGGATGAATATTTAATAAAGCTGCATTTCACATTCTACCAAAGAGCACATGCATCTTAAAGAATAATTTTAACAGTCCTAATCTCTTCACTTCAAAAGAAAGAAAAAGAGGATGTCATTTACATGCATGAATCTGAATTCATGAATGGTCATTGTCACTACATTTTAACGTGTGTCTTATACCAAAGATCCCTTAGTCACCTCCCAGATTTAACAAGTGACATGAAATGATGAACAGGATCATTCCACACACACAAGGCTACTGCAGCTCCTCGGAGGAGAAGTGGAGTAGCACACCACAGTCCAAAAAGCTAACTGCCCAGAGTATGAAGCAAACACTGAGAGATTAATAATGTGTGAAATTTAGTCGAAACCTTGCTGCCCAGAGCAGGTATTTCAGCATCCTTGGAATGCTAGAATGCTTGAACTTTTTGAAGACATGATATTGCCACTTGAAAGAGACCCTGCGTTTTAAAGATGGTTTTGATATACAGCTACACAGCCTAAAAAGTAAATAGGCATCCAAGTGCAGCATGGGGTCTCAGGAAGGCACACTTGAGCACCAACTTGGCAAGTGCAGGACTGAGCAAAAGATATTAAGGTTTCATTTGAACGTTGTCTCAGAAAAAAAAACAAAAAACAAAAGAGCAAAAATAGATCCTCTCATACCAACAATAAAATCTTCCATTGTGTATGGATTGGTATTTTTGCAGATGTCTCCTTCATTTCTTATTAGACCAGTGATAATTTTGAGTATGGCCTGTAAGTGCAGTGATTTGAGACAGTATTTTGAGTCTACCTAGTTTATAAAATCTGGAGCTTTAATTATTTTCTTTCATTTACCCAGATAATTTTTCAAAAATATTGCCTTCACTATACCTTTCTAGGTAAATGTTTTGGGATAAATGGTGATTTATCTTCTAACCGCGCATTCTGCCCTAGCTCATATTAACCTAGATTGCTAAGCTCTTTTGTTATTTTATTAATATAAAATGACAGGAGGAAGACATCAGGAGGTAAAATGGCCTTTTTGTTGTTCTTTCCTTCCTCTCACCCAGCTAATAGACAGAAAATGAAAACCAGAAAGAAAGAAAAAAAACCTGTCCAACTTGAGCTTTTAATTACTTAATCTTCTAGGCAGGTGAGTCTGTGTTGCTAAGTGCTGCTCTGGTTTCAGATAATCAGCGAAAACGAATGCCTGGGGTGGGATTAACTATTGCCTCATTACCATTCTTCACTCCTGCCATAGTGTGGAGAGAAAGAAAATGAAAAGAGGAAATAAAACAAAATGGACATAATTCATTTAGGTTCTGGCACTGACCACAGCCCCCAGACATTATTTTCCTGTGCACGTTGTGATGGTAACATTATTGCCAAGTTGTCAACATTTATATTTACCTGCCACAGCTTTTCCTCTCTTAGCAGAGACTCTCATGCTTACTGGGCACCAGAAAGACCCAGGGAATTTAGGAACAGCCATGGTCTCCAATGCAAAATACTGGGTTCTAGCATCATCTGCGATTCAGAAATTTCCCTTCAAGCCAGGATGACACACATGTATAAGGCCAATGGATATGCTTGGAGAGACACCACATGAACATGGTTCTTACAACAGATAAGAGTAGCAATTGAAGTTATTTGAGACTTTATTTTAAGCTATTCCAGACTCTGGTAAAGCTACATGTGTCTGTAAGAGGCATAAACAATGAGAATACAATCAGGAAACACCAAAGGTGCTGTTTTCTTTCCTGAAGATATTGGACACACATGTGCATAGACATATTTAAGCTCATGCTCACACATAAATCAAACAGTATGGAAGTCAAACCAGAAAATATAAATTCCATTTCCTAAAACATATAAATGAACAGAAGCTTTCATGTGATGAGCATTCTGCTTACCCTCACCACCATAGATGTGTGTATGTGTATATATTTTTTCATAAATGTATAAGAGTGCAGTTTGTTTATCATTAAGAGACAAAACAAAGGAGGAGTCTGCATACATGGCCTGCCCTCTTATCTTCTCCCCTACACCTTCAGTCGATAACATTACTGGCTACTTTATGACTTTCAATTATATAGTTAAGCTTGTAGTTCAAAAGATGCTAAAAAATTAAGAAATTACTGCACTTATTCTTTAAAAATCTGTGACAAATGCTTTCCTAAGGCCTACATTATGCACTAGATGACTGCCCTAAGGCAAAGCTATAAAAATCAGTCCCTCAACTTGTCCCAGGCAACAGCATTGTTGACATGCATGCAAGAACTGACACACACTTTATGCATGCTTACAGTTGACATACATACACTCTTGTAGAACCCATAGCCACTAGACTGACTGTCTCCAGCCAACACCAAAGCTTGTGTAACCTCAGCCCATGCACGATGGTAACTCATGACATGATTTGTTTATTCTAAGATTTTTCTTCTTTCCATTTTATGCATATGTCTGCAAAATCTTCATTTTCTTGTCAGACATTGGTTTCAAATATTTTACTGTTTAATCATTCTATAGACTAGATTTTTTTAATTAAGATCTTTTTTACAGTGTTATAAAAGAGAAAATTTGTATATATCAGAAAGTAAAAGTCATACCTTAATACAGTTTTTCTTCTAAAATTTAATATATTTTACTAATTATTCTTTTGTGTTTTAATATGTTTTTCATGTTTATTGATGAATATTTTTTAATTTTTTGAGACCGTAGGACAATGACATCATTATTAACCTCTCTTGCCTCCTTCCAAACCCTAGCACATACCCCTTCTCCCTTTCAAATTCATGATCTCCATTTTATCAAGTTTCATTTTATTTGTATTTGTAGTGTACATACATAAATGCAGCCTACATAGTCTGAAAAAATGATACCTGTATGTATGTGCTTTTGACATTGACCACTTGGTCCTAGACAACCAATTAGTGTGTTCTTCCCTGCTGAGAGTGTGACAAATAGCCTTCCTCAGATTTTATTTTTCAGTAGGCACCTCTGTGTTATGACACTAAAATATATTTTGTTTGTTTTCTACTCATACTCCAGAATTTAACTATGTCTGTCATCATATAAATTCTATTTTTATAAACATCTAAAGATAATATTAAACATTTTTTCAAAGAGCTTTATTTTGTTAGGATAATTGATAATTAGTAAATTTGTATGATTTCTAAGTAACATTCATTCTTAGAAAAATTAAATTGAGACATACACACACACACACACACACACACACACACACACACACACACACACACACAAATCACAGAATGTCTCAGAATATTTAAGTGCTCTTATGGTTTTGTGTTAGGTTTGAGTCACAGCTACTTTTGGCCACATGGGTAGGCTGAGGGACAGACATGCCTGACAGCCTACATGAGAATGATGGGCGTCATTATTCATGTAGTAAAAACACGGCTGAAAGAACAACTGTTGTGTTTCTGCTCCCATATCATAGAAAGCCCCAAAAGCTGTTCTTTGGTCTGTAGCTGTGATTGTTTCCCTTAGATTTAGGGATTCTGTGTATTGATAACAAACAATAGCCTACTACTCCTGAGCATAGTGGTGATGTGATGGAAAATTATTTAGCCTTTGTTGTTTGGTAACGTGGTGTGTCATTTACTGTCATGATTTATTAATTACCTGCATATGGCTTGCTATTTAATTCACTGTATATTCTGTTTTGGATAATTTTTTATGTCATATGTTCTCCACGTGAAGCCACGTAGATGTGTCATTTTTTCACATTTTTTTCTAAGACTAGTTGGTAACTTCCTTTTCTTTCATTTTAAAATAATAGATATTTGTTACACATGGTTTATACTGACAGAGTTTTATTAGAAGTCAAAGACCCTGTCAGGTCTTAAAGGGGCTCTATGGGACTGAAATGTAGCATGGCCTCCAAGAACCCTGAGGATAGAGCAAATTTCCCCAGGGAGAAATTTTCTTGGTGGAAAAAAAACAAAAACAAAAACAAAACATGATTAATAAAAGAATCACATTCAAATACAACTATTTTACATGATAAATTTAAGATCTTTTATATTTATTAGTAAATAATACTACTAATGTATGATTTAATGTTAAACAAGACATAAATATTGAAGCAGGTGTAAAGTATTTTATAAATTTTTGGGTGAGAAGTTACTATTATAATAAGTTTCTTGAAGTCAAATAATAATGATGCACTAATTTAGTTTTCTATTCCTGTGATAAACATCATCACCTAAACAACTAGGGCACAGAAGTTTTTATCTTTGCTTACAGGCCACAGTATTGAAGGAAGCCAGGACGGGAGCTGAAGGTAGAAACCTGAAGGCGAGAACTGAAGCAATGACCATGCAGGGGCCCTGTTTGCTTCCTTGCTCTCTGAGCCTTGTTTTCTTATACTACCCAGGACCATTTGGCATGGGGTGACACGGTCAACACTGGTCTAAACAATTCCACAGTCAAGATTCACTCTTCAGAGGTCACCCTAGAATTGTGTCAAGTTGATAACTAAAGCTAAACATCACAAGTAAATCTAAAAGAAACAATCCAAATATAAATTATATTAATATCAGTATAAATATCAGTTTATATACATATATTAGCTTCATTTTAAAAAGACTACCCTAATTATGCAATGGAAGCCATTAATTCTGACTTTGTCTTGAGGTATGAACTTTCCAGAGATCCATGAACATGAGAAGCATCAGAACTAACATTTCCCCCGTAAATTCTATCACATGGCATATGGATCAGAAATCTGTTCCAAATTTCCTCCACTGTAAACCCTCCCTTGTTCCAGGGACCATTTTTTGTGATTTTTTTAACTATTCATAGCACAAGCAGACGCCAATTGCTAAGGAATTCCACTGTGGCATATGTTGTTATCAAAAAATACCAAGCAATCACAGTCCATAAATATTAATGATGTGGCTGAACCAACACTCACCAGGCCAATTATTACAAATACAAAAGTGTGAAGAATCCCCTAGTGTACCAGCGTGGAATGTACACCAGCCCCTGGTGTAAAACATTTAACTTTTTAGATGCTAATATTCTCGGGGTCAGCAATTTTATCGCATATTATATATATTGTTAACGTACATGAAATCTTAGAGACTAACTGCTGTGTGATTTAACACTAAGTACTAGGCTAGAGTTACCATTTGGCAGGGCCACAAATGTGCTTAGCTGGATGCTATTTAAGGGTTACTCATAATTGCTTCGTGGGATTTAAAGTTGCTAATATAATTTTGATTTAAATTTACAATTCTTTTATTTTAAGTATTTTGGTGTAAAAGACAGGAAAATACAGAGGTTCCAAAGGAGAGGAAGAGAAGGGCAGGGTTGTTGTGATAAAGAAGAGGAAGAACTGGAGTCTCCATTCTGGCAGTAAAAGTCCAACACACACATTCTACCTGAAGATGAATATCCAAGAATCACATCAGGTTGGTGGTGCATGCCTAGAATTCACTTCTTAATCAGAGACAGGACAACTGGAAATTACAAACCAGCCTGGGCTTTGTGCTAAATATTAGGCTATCCTAACTTACATATTTGAGTTTTTTATCAAAAATCAAAATCAAAAAGGTTGATGTAAAAAGTGCCTCTAACTCTGAGAATCCGCAAACCCCCCAGAGATATGGCTCTGTGTTTACTAATAGTATTTCTCTTTTTATCCACAGCCAGTCAAATTATACTCATTTTTCATGGGCCAAGGGATATCTGACTTCTATTAAATTTTTATTGATTAGTTAAGCTATTTGATATTTTGATGCTTTGAATATTTGTTTTAATTTAATTACATTTATTTTTAGTCAATAGATTAAAACCCTACAAATGTACAATTCACAGGAAGTTACTTAATGTTCCAATATATGTACTAATCACATAATGTTTAAATAAGGCTAAATATATCTATTTCCTTGACTATTTTATCCTTTCTTTACAAAGAAGCATTCGAAGTCTTTTCTTGTAGTTCTTGAATATACAATGAATTACAATCTGCAGTTACCCTACCCTGCAGCACCACATGAGAATGTCTTTCTTCTGTCACCTAGTACATGTTGAGCAATCTTCACATCCCTCTCACAGTCTTCCTCCAACAGTCCCAGCCCTGCTATGGACCACCCTGTACTCAGCTTCTGTAAGAGCAGCACTTTATACTGCACAGATGAGCAAGATCGTGTAGTACTTGATTCACTGACATAATGCCCTCCGCCTCGGTGTGTGTGTGTGTGTGTGTGTGTGTGTGTGTGTGTGTGTGTACATGTGTGTATGTATAGTGGCAATCGGTGTGTGTGTGTGTGTGTGCGTGTGTGTGTGTACATGTGTGTATGTATAGTGGCAATCGGTGTGTGTGTGTGTGTGTGTGTGCGTGTGTGTGTGTACATGTGTGTATGTATAGTGGCAATCGGTGTGTGTGTGTGTGTGTGTGTGTGTGTGTACATGTGTGTATGTATAGTGGCAATCGGTGTGTGTGTGTGTGTGTGTGTGCGTGTGTGTGTGTGTACATGTGTGTATGTATAGTGGCAATCGGTGTGTGTGTGTGTGTGTGTGTACATGTGTGTATGTATAGTGGCAATATATATGCATAAATGGCAATATATGTATAGATAGTGACAAATGACAAAATTACATTATTTCTATGGCTGCATAGTGTTATGTATATGACCAATTCTCTTTATCCATTCACCATATATACTTAAGTTGCTTCCATTTCTTTGTTATTGTGAATAAGGTTGTAAAGTACATGAGGACAGATATCTTTTAAACATACTGATTTCATTTAAGACACAGATATCGATTATGGATATAGATAGTATTTAGATTCCAGGGTTATAAAATAACTCTTCAGTTATTTCGGAATGTTTGTTCACAACAGCTGAGTGCCTCCATCAGTGTGTAAGGGTTCCCTGTCTCCACATCCTCTTAGCACTTGTGGTCTTTGCCCGTGGCTGGGTTTGATGATTTAGAATAGTCATCCTCTCTTGGGTGACATGACACCTGACTGTGGTTTTGATTTTTATTTCTCTGATGACTCATTACATCGCGTATTTGTTTATTGGTTGGCTGGCCATTTGCATGTCTTCTTTTGAAAACTGTCTATCTGGCTCTGTTTTGAGTTGCTTGATTAGGGTATTGCCATACTTGTCAGTGAGCTTTGAGATCTCCTTTTATTCCTGGATACTAGCCCCTTGTCAAATATATACATTTCAAGACAGTTTTTTTCTCAGCTTTAAGGTTGTTTCTTCACTATACTTACTATTTTTCTGGCTCAGAAGCATTTTAGGATGATGCAGCTCTGTTAGTCTACTTTTGAATATTTGGAGTTTAGGCAATGCAAGTTAAAACAAAATTACATACTCTCTCCTGTTTCTGAATCCCAGTATATATTACCATCTATTATTAGCAACATATACTTACTACTAATCCATTAAATAATATGGACATCAATGTTTACTGCCTACTGTGTTCCCAGAGCCATCTAGGCCAATCATATGCATTTGAATTCATGAGCAGGAACCACCCTGCAGTTACACAGTGTGCTCACTCATCTGGCAGTAAGTTCACTAAATAATTGAATAGTTCATGAAAAGAAAATAACTCTGTTCATTAGCAAAGATAATATTAAGTGCTGTAATGTGTATTGACTAGCCAGGACATGTAGACAGACTGGACATGCTTTGTTTTGGTGTGTGAGAGGGTCTTTCTCCACAGAGACCACAGTGTTCTACCCCTTTATGCTGCCTGCTTCCCCTGGCCAGGCTGTCAGCACAAGCATGCTCTAGTTTAGTGCTACTGGAAAGTAGGTGGGGTGTTTCTGGAATTTTCTATTGTATTTCACGTATGAAAACAAAGTCAATTCTTCTGCAC
This sequence comes from Acomys russatus, assembly GCF_903995435.1. Classification (NCBI taxonomy): domain Eukaryota; kingdom Metazoa; phylum Chordata; class Mammalia; order Rodentia; family Muridae; genus Acomys; species Acomys russatus. The sequence goes on from NC_067167.1 coordinate 43,249,542, forward strand.
CATCTTTGTTAACATTTAGGATCATGTTTTGGCTTCCAATGTTTGTTTGAGATGTTTTTCCCCTGACTTTTCAGATGGAGAAAAAGGACACTGGCTAGTGAGAGTCCCTTGAGAATTACCAATCCATGACTGAAAGATGCTCTGTTCATACTAGCTCAAAATTCTGAAAACAGTTAGCACATATCTACATATATGTACACACACACAGGCTTTTAAATAAAATTCTGACTTCCTCAGAAAAACAAAATTGTTCATGTGTAGACCTTATAATATGCATGGTCTGTTCTGTAATACATACATACTTTATAATTTTAACAGGGTTTTAAAAAATGAGCCCCACATAGAGTGGAAAGAAGTTCATAACCAGGTCCTGGATCTCACTACAACTAAGAACTCTTTCTGCTCTTTCTAATCAGTTAACAGACTCTTGGAGTAATCAAAGAAAATAACCTTCTTTTAGCAATTACAGACCCATAAGGCTTTTCAAAACGCTACGGCATTACATGCGGATGGGGGCCACAGAATCCCTTTGGCCTGGTAGAAGCTACATCATGCTCTAATGGTGACATTTTCCTCCAAATATCACTAACTTTCACAGAAGCCAGCAGCTTCAAAGTGCTGGAGGCAGCAAGCTTGGAATCATGAGACATCTATTCTCTTCTCTGTCGCTATATTTCTGCTCACTTAGTCTCGCTTCATTTTGCCCATGAACGAGAAGGAAAAAGAAACCGTTGGTTTTTATTTAAAAGTAATAGGAAGAAAATAAATGGGTGCCCATATACGAATGCTTTAATTTGAGATTCTTATAAACAAAGAAAAATACTTACATACCCAACCCTCAGAATGCTCCCACCATAATTAGCTGAGCAGCCCATGCATTTGGGTGGTGCCATTTTCTTTTGCTCTTTAATTCCATGGGCGTTTAATATGTGACATTTTCCTCCAAATATCACTGACTTTCACAAACGATGGGCACTTCAAGGTGCTAGAAGCTGAGTCCTTCTCAAAATGGCAGAAGAGAATACTCTGTATCTGGGAACAAGGCTGGCCTTTTCCACTTGACAAGGAAAAAAACACCCTTGAAAGCTGCTCTCTTCAATCAAGAAATGAAAAATCACTTGTATGTTGCCAGTTAATCAAATCATAGTGAGGAATGCCAATTCTAGACAAAGACTCTTTGCTACACTAAGAGAACGAAAGGGAATGCCTCCTTCGCTCACCTGCGGTTGCTCAGTGTTTTACCCACAGGAGGCAGCTCACGAGGGAGGAGGGCAGTAATGTCAGGGAAATGAATGAGTAGTCACCCACAGGACTCTGCAAAGGATCATAAAGCACTAAGTCTATGCAGAGAGTGAAGATTAGTGGCATCTGAAGACAGAAAGATGAAAATTAAGGTCAGAGAAAAAGCTTGGTGCGTGTGTGTAGGGGGGGGGTTAGTCTAAAAACATTCAAATAACTGAGGTAATCGAAAATTCCTTACAATCCTGCAAAGCTACACACATTCACGAAGCCAGGAAAGGTCATCTTAAATAGCTGCTCTTCCAGGGTTTTCTTTTGTTTTTTTAATAAACTGAATTAATGAGTTGGATTTCAGTGCTCTTTTAAAAAAGTAGGCAAAGAAAATAAAGCAACTGTTAAACACGGCATTAAAAGATTGTTGAAATGGTCTGCAATACTTGTGCTTGGAGCCTGCAGCTACTCCAAGCTGTGGTCTTTTCGGTGACAGCTGCAGAGAACACGCAAAGCTAAAAGTATCATTTCGAATTGGGGTGGTTGGGTTTGAGGGCTTGCCCTTTCTTTTTCAGGTGATCATCTGGCATGATTTCATCCAGAGGGTTAGGCTTCAGATGATATAATCTGCAAAGACATCTAATTGGATCTGACACATACTGAATGTGATTCCCTAAGAAAGACCCAGAGCCTCTGTTCAAAACTCAGAACTGTAGCGTCCGGAGGGCTCCAACTCATCTACTGTCTCTTTCTCAAGAGAGGGCTGCGACCTTATTCATAACAGCCAGAACATGGAAACAGCCTAAGTGTCCCTCAGTAGAAGAATGGATAAAGAAACTGTGGTACATATACACTATGGAATACTACTCAGCTATTAAAAACAAGGAATTCCCGAAATTTGTGGACAAGTGGATTGAGCTAGAAATGATCATAATGAGTGAGTTAACCCAGAAGCAGAAAGACTCAAATGGTATATACTCACTTATATCTGCATACTAGCCCAAGGGGCATGTCCCATGAAAGCCTTCACTTACCAGGAAACTGGGACAGAGGGGAGGACATCCTATTGGGACGCTAAATGAGAGAAGCAAGGGAGAGTGGCAAAGTAGAAGGATCCAGAGGGTCCTAGAAACCTACAAGTAGAACATTATGATAGGCAGATTTGGGCCCAGGGGTCCTGCTCAAACTAAGGCACCAGCCAAAGACAATACAGGCGGTAAACTTTAAACCCCTACCCAGATCTAGCCAATGGACAGGACATTCTCCACAGTTGAGTGGAAAGTGGGGTATGACTTTCACATGGGCTTGGGTGCCTCATATTTGACCATGTCCCCTGGAGGGGGAGACCTGGTGGCACTCAGAGGAAGGATAGCAGGTTACTAAGAAGAGACTTGATACCCTATGAGCATATACAGGGGGAGGAGGTCCCCCTCAGGAACAGTCATAGGGGAGGGGAATAAGGGGAAAATGGGAGGGAGGGAAGAATGGGAGGATACAAGGGATGGGATAACTATTGAGATGTAACAAGAATAAATTAATAAAAAATTTTTAAAAAGAGAGAGAGGGCTGCAAACAGACGCTTTCATCATTTGGAGGACTCCAGTACTTCCTGTTTAGGGTAACAGAAAAGAACACAAGGAAAATTCACAGGCACTTTTCCTCTATTTCCGTTTTCATATGAAAATTATATTCACATTTACAGATGGTGGGTCTGTGTGAACACAAGGTTATAACTAGCAGGGGTAAATAATGCCTCCTTGTAGAAATCCAGATCTGGCTAAGTCTAATCCCCAACACAACCAAATGGAAGGGCATCTCATGAAGAGAAACTCAGAATTCCAAAACAAATACCTATCTCTGGGTATTTTTAGGCAACATGTCTGTATATTTGTTCTTCTTATCTTGTCAAGTGCTTGCCAGACAACTTCTATGCTCCAGTTTTGAAACACAAACTGAGAAAGCAGTTGAGATGTTTACTTTCAACTCAATATTGACAGTCTGCCCATCAGAAAATACTCCATCACACCCCCAAGCACATAATGCTGCTGTGGGTGAATGGAGTATGTATTGTAGAACAGATCACATCTTTGAACCAAAACAATGATTTCAGTCACACAGGGCAGGTTTGTTGGGGTTCTCACAATATATTCTGGCACTAGAGAGCCCCAACACAAGTTTCTGAGAGGAAACTCCTGGTGTGTGTGTGTGTGTGTGTGTGTGTGTGTGTGTGTGTGTGTGTGTGTGTTGGGGTTGTTAGTGGTTTGGTTTGGGTTTTTTGGTTTGGGTTTTTGGAATTTTTTTGTTTTGTTTTGTTTTGTTTTGACTTCTTGGTAATCATCAGAACTATGCAGCCACCCTCTCCTTGCTACGCACTGCCACCTACAGGACACTCAGCAGCCAGTAGATAAAAACTTGTTTTCCTTCCCGGCTGAAATAAATGTCCTAATTAATTTCATGATGTCCCTGTTTTTCATGCAGCATTAAAGTTAAGTATGCAAGTGCACACTGGGTCTGTGTCTATAATCGTAAAATAAAAATGCTGCCTAGAGTTTGAGATTAGTTTGGGGAAGCTGAAATGTCCCCCTGGACACACAACGTTTCACAGGAAGCATACAAGGCATATTTCCGTCCCTGTTGCATTTCATTTCAGGAAGCAAGTATCACAACCAGGTGGACAAGAGACCCTGAATAGGTATCCAAACTCTGCTGATGGTGATAAGTGCATATGCAGCATTTAATGGCGAAGGTAGAGGGTGGCTAGGGCTTCATTAATTGTGATACAATTAGCCACCCTTGTTCAAAGAAAGCCCGGTGAATATTTACAGACTACTTAAGGTCATATTTTGAGAAGTTTAGGGAAATGAGTTAAAAGTAAAAAGTTATCTACTGGTATGCATTAAAATAAATCCAAGTCTTAGTTTTCTGCTGACTGTAAATAAAATAATCAAAATATGGCTATTAGGAGGAGGCCATTATGAGCTAAAAGAAATCATTTGGTTCTTTCAATTTTGTAGAAAGAACATTATGACATTTTCTCTTTGGAAAGAATTATCAAATTACTTGCTTGAAAAAAATTGATGAAATCAGGCCAGAAGAGCAGCTTCCATGGCAACGGATGCATTAACAGATCATAGATGTCCTATATCCTCATTTGGCATCTTGATGATATAATTCAGAGAAACTCCATGGGCTTTGGATGAACTAAAAGATAAGTGTGATTATACTGATTGAAGAAATCTATGACAAGATTACTTATGAAAATAATCAAGATTTTCAAAAAAGAAGATTGAGGTATTTGTCAAATGGTTTAAATTGACCCTGAATACAAATTACTCAGAAACAAACTTATATGGGGAAAAAAAACCTCTCTCCCATCTCATTCCACAATAATAGCATAACTAAAGCCTGCACAGAGCACACATCTGCTATGCAGTCCACATTCCTGTGTGCACTGAAGGAGTTCCCTGTCTATGGGAACCACACACTGCATCATGTAAAATGAAATCTTTTTATAGTGCAAATAGTAACCATTTTTCTCCTCTAGGTATTTGGTAAATAATGATGCTCAGATATTGAATTTTCTTAAAGTACTGAAGCCTTTATTTGCAAATAACACAACGCCAAGAGACGCTTTCAGAAATTACTCCCTGAGAATGCAGAATTCAAAAGTGCAGCCCTGCAAGAGCTACTGCTCAATGGTTATAGTTTCTTTTTCTGTATTAAGGATCTTTTGTTGTATAGGGTTGTTTTTGCTATTCCGGGTTTTTTATTTCTCCATATGAATTTGAGAATTGATCTTTCAATATCTTCAAAATATTTTGTAGGATTTTGATAGGAATTGCGTTGAATCTGTAAATTGCTTTTGGTAAGATGGCCATTTTTACTATGTTGATTCTCCCGATCCACGAACAAGGTAAATCCCTCCATCTTCTGATGTCATCTTCAATCTCTTTCTTCAGAGGTTTGAAATTTTTTTCGAATAAGTCCTTCACTTGCTTGGTTAGAGTTACTCCTAGATATTTTATATTGTTTGTGGCTATTGTGAAGGGAGTAGTTTTCCTAATTTCTTCCTCTGCCTGTTTGTCATTTGTATATAGGAAACCTACTGACTTTTTTGAGTTTATTTTGTATCCTGCCAATTTGCTGAAGGTGTTTATCAGCTGTAGGAGTTCTCTGGTGGAATTTTGCGGGTCACTTATATACACTATCATATCATCTGCAAATAAGGATAATTTGACTTCTTCCTTTCCAATTTGGATCCCCTTGATCTCCTTTTGCTGTCTTATTGCTCTGGCTAGAACTTCAAGAACTATATTGAAGAGATATGGGGACAGAGGGCATCCTTGTCTGGTCCCCGATTTTAGAGGGATTTCCTTGAGTATCTCTCCATTTAATTTAATGTTGGCTGTTGGTTTGCTGTATATAGCCTTTATTATGTTTAGATAAATGCCTTGTATTCCGAATCTCTCCAGCACTTTAAACATAAATGGGTGTTGGATTTTGTCAAATGCTTTTTCTGCATCTAAAGAGATGATCATGTGGTTTTTCTCTTTCAGTTGTTTATATGGTGGATTACATTGATGGATTTCCGTATGTTAAACCACCCCTGCATGCCTGGAATGAAGCCTACCTGGTCATGGTGAATGATGTCTTTGATATGCTGTTGTATTCGCTTTGTGAGTATTTTGTTGAGTACTTTTGCATCAATGTTCATAAGAGAAATTGGTCTGAAGTTCTCTTTTTTTGTTGGGTCTTTGTGGGGTTTAGGTATCAATGTGACTGTGGCCTCATAGAAGGAATTTGGTAATATTCCATCCATTTCTATCTTTTGGAATAGCTTGCATAGTATCGGTATTAGCTTCTCTTTGAAGGTCTGGTAGAATTCTGCACTGAAACCATGTGGCCCTGGGCTTTTTTTTGGTTGGGAGACTATCAATGGTTGCTTCTATTTCTATAGGCGAAATAGGGCTATTTAATTTGTTTATCTGTTCTTGATTCAATTTTGGCAAATGGAATCTGTTGAGGAAATTGTCCATTTCACTTAGATTTTCAAATTTTGTGGCATAAATGCCTTTAAAGTAGGTTCTTATGATTCTTTGTATTTCTTTGGTGTCTGTTGTCGGTGTCATTTCTGATTTTGTTTATTTGGATAGTGTTTCTCTGTCTTTTAGTTAGATTGGCTAACGGTTTGTCTATCTTGTTAATTTTCTCAAAGAACCAGCTCTTGGTTTTGTTGATTCTTTGGATTCTTCTCTTTGTTTCTAATTTATTGATTTCAGCCCTGAGTTTGATTATTTCTAGTCGTCTACTCCTCTTGGGTGTTTTTGCTTCTTTTTTTTCTAAAGCTTCCAGATGTGTTGTTAAGTCATTTATGTAGGATGGTTCCATTTTCTTTTTAAAGGAACTTAGTACTATGAATTTTCCTCTTAGCACTGCTTTCAATGTTTCCCACAAATTTGGGTATGTTGTTCCATTATTTTCATTGAATTTCAGGAAGTCTTTTATTTCTTCCCTTATTTCTTCCATGACCCATGTGTCATTAAGTAGAAAGTTGTTTAGTTTCCACGTGTTAGTATGCTTTTTGTTATTTCTATTGCTGTTGAAGTCCAGCCTTAGACCATGGTGATCTGATAAGATACAGGGTATTATTTCAATCTTCTTGTATCTGTTGAGGTTTGCTTCATGACCAACTATGTGATCAATTTTAGAGAACGTGCCATGGGGAGCTGAGAAAAAGGTATACTCCTTAGCGTTTGGATGGAAAATTCTGTAGATATCTGTTAGATCCATATGATTCATGACATTGGTTAATGAAGTTATTTCCCGGCTTAGTTTTTGATTCAAAGATCTATCCTTTAGTGAAAGTAGGGTGTTGAAGTCTCCCACTATTAATGTGTGGGTATCGATGAGTGGTTCAAGCTTTGTTATTAACTCTTTTACAAATTTGGGAGCCCTTGTATTATGAGCATAGTTGTTCAAAATCGTGATGTTTTCTTGATTGACTTTACCTTTGACGAGTACGAAGTGTCCATCCTCATCCCTTTTGATTAATTTTGGTTGAAAGTGTATTTTATTAGATATTAGAATGGCTACCTCAGCTTGTTTCTTGTGACCATTTGCTTGGAATATATTTCCCCAGCCTTTTACTCTGAGGCAATGTCTGTCCTTGTGGTTGAGATGTGTTTCTTGAATGCAGAAGAATGTTGGGTCATATTTATGCATCCACTCCGTTAGTCTGTGTCTCTTTATTGGAGAATTGAGACCATTGACGTTGAGAGATATTAATGACCAGTGATTGCTATGTCCTTTCATTTTTGGCATTTGTAATAGTCGAGATTTTGTGAGGTTGTGATTTTGTGATGGTATAGTTACCTATTTCCTATGTAGTTTTGGTTGTAGTTTGTCTCATTGGGGTGGAGTTTTCCTTCTAGTAACTTCTGTAAAGCCAGATTTGTGGATAGGTATTGTTTGAATTTGTGTTTGTCATGGAATATCTTGTTTTCTCCGTCAATGGTTATTGATAATTTCGCTGGGTATAGTAATCTCGACTGGTATCTGTGTTCTCTTAGGGTTTGCAGAACCTCTGTCCAGGCCCTTCTGGCTTTCATGGTCTCTGTTGAGAAGTCCAGAGTAATTCTGATGGGTTTGCCTTTGTATGTTACTCGACCTTTTTCTCTTGCTGCTTTTAATATTTTTTTCTTTGTTCTGTATATTTTGTGTTGTTATTATTATGTGGCGGGAAGATTTTCTATTCAGGTCTATTCTATTTGGTGTTCTGCATGCCTCTTGTATGCTCATATGCATCTCCTTCTTCAAATTGGGGAAATTTTCTTCTATTATTTTATTAAAGATGTTTTCTGGACTGTGGAGTCAGTTGCCTTCTCTTTCCCCTACCCCTATTATTCTCAAGTTTCGTCTTTTCATGGTATCCTTGATTTCTTGAATGCTCTGTGTCAGGCACTTTTCAGATTTAGAATTTCCCTTGATGGATATTTCCAGTTCTGCGATTGTATCTTCAAGACCCGATATTCGTTCTTCCATTTCTTGCAATCTGTTAGATAAGGCCACCTCTGAGATGCTTGCTTTATTTTCTAATGCTTCTAGATCACGTTTTTCTTCTGTGTGTTCCTTTATGATAGCTTCCATCCTTATCTTCAGGTCTTGAACTGTTTTAATGATTTCCTTCATCTGGTTATTTGTATTTTTCTGAAATTCTTCAAGTGCCTCTTTATATGACTCTTTTAAATCCTCTGCCCTCTTGTTTGCCTCCTCCTGCATTTGTTTACAGATTTTATTTGTTTCTTCCCTTATCATCTTACTTACTAAGGATTTGAGGTCATTTTCTTGTATATCAATTGTTGGATTCTCCAGGTTGTTTTCATTGGGATTGCCGGGATCTGGAGATGCCAACCTGGTTTGGGTTTTGTTAGCGTTCTTTCGCTGTCCTCTTTTCATTTTGGTGACTCTGGTGTTGGGAGGTGGTTTGTAGTGACCTTCCCTGTTTGAGAGTGGATAGTTGATGCCTGATTATAGGTAGGATACCCTTGCCTGTGGGTGTCAAGGAGTATTTCCCTGGACAAGGCAGATGATTCAGGTTCTACTCCTGGGGATTTTTCTAAACACCTTAGGCTCCAGGCTGAGTCTTGCAAACTAGGTTTCTGTTTGGGCCTTTCCACCTTACTGCTGTAATTCAGACCAGCAGTTTTGGGCTGTAGAGTAAGGTCAGCACACAAGCTCTCTGGTTGTGTAGGTTGATCCCAGCTGCCTGTCCTTCCTGTTGCTTTGTAGCCAAGACACCAGGTGGATCAGATCTTCTGGGATGCAGCTGTCTTTTGGCTCTGCCTCAATACTGTCTAGGAGCATGAAGCCTCTCCCATGAATTTGAGAGTTCTTGCTGGGTCTGCAGGAGCTGACCCAGCTAAGATCTGCCAGTTGGAGATTACAGGATCAGTGCCTGGAGGGCCACTGGCAGTATCCAAGGAGGCAGCAATTTCCACGCCCCTGTAAGCCAGGACACTCCCAGACAATGGCGCTTCAGACCGCTGGCGGGAATCCCCTGTATCGTCTCTTTCTGCCCTTGAAAACCAGGGTACTCCCCACTCGCTGTCACTTTATTCATTCCAATACAAACTGCTCATTCTTGGGAGCACCCCAAAGTGCTCCTATTTATAGGAGCTCTATTGTACCTTAGTTAGAATTGTCGATTTGATTCAGCCTACAGTCACCCCAGAACATAGTCTCAACTGAGGGATTGATCATCAAGTTCACATTGCTCTGTGAGTATATCTGCATGGGGCTGGGGACTGGTTTTTTTAATTGATGTGAGAGGGCCCATTGTGGGTGGCACCATTCCCTAGGCAGGTGATTCTGGTCAGCAAAGAGAGCTAGTTAAGCCTGTGCCTGCAAGCCAGCCTTCAGGTAGCATTCCTTCATGGTTTTTATTTCAAGTTTCTGCTTGGGTTCTGGCCCTCACTTCCTTCAGTGACGGCCTGTGGTCTGGAATGGTAAGCCAGATGAACTCTCTCCTCTATTGCTATTGAGCAGTGTTTTATCACAACAGAAATTTCACTAGAACAGATGGGAAGCTGACAGCTCTTTGCTAACCACCCTCAAGCAGCCACTGTGTGCTAGATTTCCTTACTTTACTCTCTTGTTTGGTTCCTTCCTACTCTGTTCTATGGATGGTGTGTATGACCTGCACCTTTCCTTTCAACAGTCACCTCTGAGGTCAGATTCCTTATGTCTGCTTTTTGGTTGTCAGGGACTTCTTCACCTATATGCTCCAACTAAAATCCAACAGGGAACCAAGCCTCTAAAAGTTAGCTGAGTTATCTTGGAAATGACTCTGCAAAACTGGAAATTTGGACTTTCTCAAACCAACACACTAATCATAGCCTCATGAAAGAACCTAATCCTGGGTCATTGATATAAATGCCCCAGCACCTATGTGAGATAATGAGTGCTTATGTTAAACTGTTATGTTTATGGATCATCCTGCTGCTGCTGCTGCTACTGTTATGGCTGCTTTTTTATTTTTTAATTTAATTTTATTTTTTGAGACATGGTTTTGTCTCAGTAACATTAGCTGTCTCAGACTTGCTTTGTAGACCAGGCTAGCCTCAACTCACAGAAATCTGCCTGCTTTTCTACCTCCACAGGTGCAAAAGAGGCATGGGGGGAAGGGAGGGAGGGAAGAAGAGGGGGAGGGAGAGAGAGAGAGAGAGAGAGAGAGAGAGAGAGAGAGAGAGAGAGAATAACTGATATCTACCATGTAGAGAAATAGGCCTAAGTTTTGTATTCCCTGCCATTTGAAGAGTATAACTATAGGAGTCAAACCAAAAATTACAGAAGCAAACAGATTTCTAAATAAATGATGTGCAGCTTTAGGTTACCCAAGCTTGGTGATCCCTACCAAAAAGAAAAAAGAAAAGAACTGAAGAAAGTCTGCAAATAGAACCACTAGCAATATTAATCTGTGGTATAAGAAATATATGAGATAATTGAAATGTGAGGTTATTAAAACATTCATGCTAGAGGAGAGACTTGAAAAATGCCAAAGATAACTGCAAAGTATTGAAAGGACCCCTAGGATACCTGTCTGAACCTTCTATGTCATGGCAGAGGGTCAGGAAGAAAATCATTCGAAGAGAAATTACAGCCTAAACACTTTCCAACACTTAGCAGTGCATAGTAAAAGACTTCATTGCAGAGAGGCAGGCCAGGCTTGAGAAACATCTGATCAAACAATGAGATCCTGGAAGAAACAGTGTGAAGGAATCTGCTACCGACATAAGTAACATTGTACTAGTGTGTTTAATCATATGTACCAAGGAACATAAAGTCAGAATTAAAATAGCTGGCTCCTATTTTTATCCTGTGGACAAGAACAATCAGTCTCTCAAATGCATACTTTAAGAACTACCATAATTTAGTCAGCACATTTATGCTAACAAAAAAAGATGGCTCCCTGTTAAGAACTAAATTTCAGCACGTCATATCCCACGTGTTCCTTAAAGTAGAGAACTTTCAGAAAATGTATAATGAACAGATCTTACTAGAAGGATCCTTAAAACATTAGCATGAATTTTGGATTGTCTGGCCCATGTTTGTATGTGAAATTGAAAGATGTTTCGCCATCTAGGACACCTTTTGTTTCAGTTTTTTCTGAAGTCCTTTCAAAGGAGTTTCTTTTGCACAGAACAGACCCTTTTCATCCTGTCCTCTGATTCTTAATACTGCCTGAGTTGTAAGAAGGTGACTGAAATTTCTTTTGAGGTTAGTTCAAACACCCTTTCAGGGGATCAGTAACACAAATTCTAAGAAATTTAGTGCTCACCCCCTACCATGTGCTTCTCAGTCTGTGAAAGGACCTAAAACCTTCAAAATACATGACTTAGTTCTCTGCTATCAAACACATTACTTTGAACCCTGTTTTATAAAAGACACTAGGCCATTTGCTCTTGTACAATATATCCATGTTACAGAATAAATAAAGGGGACACTACCCTTGGTCATCTAACATAAAGCTCAAAGTAACTAGCTAATTAGCTTTAAATGGCTAACTAAGATGTCAAGATGGTACTTTAAATGGTTTTCCCCATCACTTGTGAAGCTCCTAAGTCTATGAGAACTTTTCTGTGTAGGCCATTTCACCTCTATAAGATCCAATTCTAGCCCACCTTTGCCATATTTACTTATAGCTGAGAAGCTAAGAGGACTAGATGGCACAGCAGATGTCAATCTCCCTTTTTAAAAACAACTTTAAAAAGGAAACAGTCAAGGTTAAATTACACAGCTGTCTCTTGAATTAGCAAGACTCACTTTCTGCAATCCACACTCTTGCCAAAATAGCAGTCACAAATACCAGAGTCTGTTATACAAGGCTCAGTTGTGATTTAAATATTGTGAAAAATTGTCAGTACTGCCTTTAGACCAGCTGTGGTCCATGTGTGTCAGGCATCAAAATCCACTGAGATGCCCTTTCTAACAATGGTTCCTGCCAACTTGGATTCTCTCAGGGTCACCCTGACACGACCTGTTAAGTGCTTCACTCTATTTTGATCAAGCCACATCCCGCCCCCCCGCCCCCGTTTACCACAGTAAGAAAATTAAAACAAATAATTGCAGCATTATGTTTATTTTAAATGTTTATTAGTGAGCATGGACCATTGTGCCACAGAATTGCCTTTTTATAAGAATAAAAGATGTTTAGCTTTCAGGATAAAATGCATTTTTTTCTGCAGAACAACTTTTAGTCATAACTGTAATTTGTTTTGAGCAATAGACATTTTAAAAACACATTTTAGACTTAGATCTTAAAACATAGCAACATAACTGAGTTAATTATTTCAATAGTTTAGTAATATTTTTCTTTTTCTTTTTTTTTAGTAATATTTTTCAACATATATAGAGAGTAAACTGATTGAAATCTAGTATGATCTGTATTCAAAAATGTAATAAATGCAATCTAAGATTACTTTCATTGTTTTGATATACAAATGACACATTCAATTGTCAAACTGTCATGCATATGTCTCATCGCATGTGCCTCTGTTGCTTGGCTCTGTCTGAGATGTGAACTCCTCAACAGAGCAACAACAAATTGAAGAAATGATTCCTAAGTCTAGCTTGATGAACCAGTGAGCTGATTAAGGTTACTTACAGGAGAATGAGTGGTTCAAGCAGCTACATCACTGAACCTGTCCCTGCATGAGCACTGAATGGCTCAGAGAAGCTGCACCACTGAGCCACGCCCCAGCATGGGTGACGGATGAGTCATGGGAGCTGCATCACTGAGCCATGCCCCAGCATGGGTGACTCTAGCAGAGGAATGAGTTATATGTGGGGCCAAACCACTAAAAGTCTGCCAACCTGAAGGAGCCTGTTGGGGGCCTGAACAACATTCATCTTAGAGTCCTCTCTCTGATGACTCCTAGTCTGCCTGACCCACATGGGACAAGGTCAGCAGAGGTGACCTGTACTCTGGCTCCTCCACATATCATCGTCCACCTGCCATCCCAAGGAGGTCTGTAGGGGGCCCAAGCAACATTCAGCTTAGTGCCCTCTCTGCCTACTCCACATTGCCTGATCATCAGGGACCAACAGGCCTGCTAACACCAAAGACACTAGATGGCTAGAGGTCAGTGTAAGAACACAGGCAACAAAACCCAGGGCCATACGACACCACCAGAAATGAGCTATCCTACCACAGAAAGCCCTGTAGATATCACCACAACTGAAATGCAAGAAAACAATCTTAAATTTGAGACTTTGAAATGATAGAGGCCTTAAAGGAGGAAAATAAAACCCTCAAAAAATACAGGAAAATACAAGCAAACAAGTGAAGGAATTTAATAAAACCCTTAAAGAAATATAGGAATCAAACAGGGGAAGGAAAGGATTAAAACTATTCAAAATGTAAAAATGTAAACAAACAATAAAGAAAACACAATCTGGGGCAAACATGGAGATGGAAAACATGAGGAAGAGAACAGGAACTACAAATAAAAGCATCACCAACAGAATACAAGAGAAGGAAGACAGAACTTCAGATATAGAAGATATAATTGAAGAAATCAATACATCAGTCAAAGAAAATGTTAAACCTAAAAATTCCTGACACAAGAAATCTGGGACTCTATGAAAATACCAATATAAGAATAATAGAAATCAGGATGGAGAGATGGCTCAGTGGTTAAGAGCGCCACCTGCTCTTCCAGGGGTCCTGAGTTCAATTCCCAGCAACCACATGGTGGCTCACAACCATCAATAAAGTGATCTGGTGCCCTCTTCTGGCTGGCATGTGTACATGTAGGCAGAGCACTGTATACATAATAAATGAAGACATCTTTAAAAAAAAAAAAAAAGAAGAAGAAGAAGAAGAAGAAGAAGAAGAAGAAGAAGAAGAAGAAGAAGAAGAATAGAAGAAGGAAAAGACTCCAAGCTCCAAGCCCAGAAAGTATTTTCAACAAAACCATAGAAGGAAACTTCCCCAACTTAAAGAAAATGATGCCTATAACCATACAAGAAGCTTATAGAACACCAAGTAGATTGGGCTAGAAAAGAAAATGCTTCTACCACATAATAATCAAAACACTAATGTACAGAAAAAAGAAAGATTATTTTAAAAGTTGCAAGGAAAAAAGGCCAAGTCACATATAAAAGCAAACTTATCAGAATGGTCTCTGACCAGAAACTCTAAAAGGCCAAAGGGCCTGGGCAGATATCTTATAGACACAAAGACCACAGATTAATACACCCAGCAATACTTTTAATCACCATAGAGGGTTAAAACAAGATATTCCACTACAACAAAAAAATTTTTAAACAGTACCTATCCACAAATCGAGGCCTATAGAAGATACTAGAAGGAAAACTCCATGCAAAGGAGGCTAACTATAGCAAGGAAAACACAGGAAATAAATAAGCCCACATCATCAAAATAAAAATAAGGGAAGCACAGATACACACACCACCACCACCACCACCACCACTACTAACATGTTTTCCAAATAAACAGACCCAGGAAACAAGCTGGAGTAGCCATTCTAGTATCTAATAAAAGTAGACTTTCATCCAAAATTAATCAAAAGAGATAGGGAATGACATACTCATTAAAGGAAAAATACACAAAGATGGTGTCTCAATTCTGAATATCTATGCCCCAAACACAAAGGTACCCACATTTGTAAAAGAAACTTTACTAAAGCTTAAATGACACATTGAACTCCACACATTAATAGTGGAAGACTTCAACACCCCACTCTCACTAATGGACAGATCATTGAGACAGAAACTAAAAAGAGAAATAATGTAACTAGCAGACATCATGAATCAATTGGACCTAACAGATATCTATAGAACATTTCATCCAACACAAAATAATATACCTTCTTCTCAGCACCTCACAGAACCTCTGAAATTGACCATATACTCATTCACAAAGCAAACCTCAACAGCTACAGGAAGTCTGAAATAACCTCTTGAATCTTATCAGACCACCATAGATCAAAGCTAGAACTCAACAACAACAGAAAACCTAAACACTCATGGAAACTGAACAACTTCTTACTTGTTGACCTCTGGAAAATGGATAAAATAAAGAAAGAAATTAAATATTTTCTAGAATTCAATGAAAATGAAGGCATAACATACCTACATTTATGGGACATAATGAAAGCAATGCTAAGAGGAAAGTTCATACCACTAAGTGCTTTCAGAAAGAAATTGGAGAGATCTCATACAAGCAGTTTAAAAGAAAACCTGAAATCTCTAGAACAACAACAACAAAGCAAAGACACCAAGGAAAAGTAGACAACAGGAAATCATCAAACTCAGAGCTAAAATGAATAAATCAGAAACAAAGAGAACAATACAGAGAATCAATGAAACTAAAAAATAGTTCTTTGAGAAAAATCAACAAGATAGACAAACCCTTAACCAACCAATGAAATAGCAGAGGGAAAGTATCCAAATTAACAAAATTGGAAATAAAATGGGAATATAACAACAAACATTGAGGAAATCCAAAAATTCATTAAGTCTTACTTCAAAAGCCTTCATTCCACAAAATTGGAAAATCTAAAGAAAATGGATGGTTTTCTTGATAGATTTCACTTACCAAAGTTAAATCCAGATTAGATAAGCAGTTTAAAGAGCCCTATAACCCTTAAGGAAATAGAAACTGTCATCAAAATTCTCCCAAACCGAAAAAACCCAGAGACAGAGGTTTTAGCCCAGTATTCTACCAGACATTCGAAGAAAGACTAATACCAATACTCCTCATATTATTCCACAAAATAGAAACAGAACATACATTGCCAAATTTATTCTATGAAGCCATAGTCACCCTGATACCTAAACCATACAAGGACTCAACAACAACAACGAGAGAGAGAGAGAGAGAGAGAGAGAGAGAGAGAGAGAGAGAGAGAGAGAGAGAGAGAATTTGGACCAATTTAACTCAAGAACATTGATCCAAAAATACTCAATAATTGCAAACTAAATCCAAAAACACATCAAATATATCATCTACCATGATCAAGTAGGCTTCATCCCAGATATGTAGGGATGGCTCAATATTCATAAATCCATAACTCACCACTGTAGCCGATAAAAACCCTCAGCAAAGTGGTTGCATATAAAATTAATTTTAAAATATCAGTAGCCCTCCTGTGTACAAAAACAGACAGGCTAAGAAAGAATTTGTGGAAACTACATCCTTTATAATAGCCAAAAATAATGTAAAATATCTTGGTATAACTCTAGCCAAGCAAGTAAAAGACATGTATAACAAGAACTTCAAGTCTCTGAAGAAAGAAATTGAAGAAGATATTAGAAGATGGAAAGAAGTCTCATATGCATGGATTGGTAAGATTAACACAGTAAATAAATGGCCATCTTGCCAAAAGCAATCTATAGATTCATTACAATCTCCATCAAAATACCAACACAATTTTTTACAGAACATCTCTAAACTTCACATTGAAAAACAAGAAACCAGAGAAAGAAAAGTCATGAAGTTTGCAAGCAAATGGATAGAACTAGAAAAGATTATCCTGAGTAAGGTAATCCAGACCCAGAAATACACATATGGTATAAGTGGATTTTAGCCATATAGTACAGGATAAACATATTACAATGCACAGATCCAAAAGAGACAAGTAAAAGGAAGATCCAAGGGAGAATGCTTAAATCTAACTCAGAGGGGAAAATAGAATAGACAGAGGTAATGGCTGAAGAAAGAGAACAAGGTAGGAGAAGGAGAGCAGAGAGATATGAGGATGAATACCAGACCTGCAGAGAGTGGGTGCAAGAAGACAGAAGGCCTGTAGAGAAAGGAGAAACTGATCTGGGATATCTCTGTGACAAACTGGAGATCTAAGTCAGGGTAGGCTCCTGGGAGGATATGAGGGGAACTCTATTAAAGACTTCTAGTAACAGGGTCTATAGAGACTGAAGAGGACACCCTCTAACTAGGCAAGTCTCCTCCTAGTAGAGGGAGGGGAATGCCAATCCCCCCCCATACACACAAAGATTTCTACCTGTAATTAGCCCTGACTACAAGATGTGCAGAGATAGATAGAGCAGAGATTGAGGGAATGTCCAATCAATGCCTGGCCCAATTCAAGACCCACCCCATGGGAGAGAGCCAACCCCTGACACTATTAACAATATTCTGCTATGCTTGCAGACAGAAGCCTACCATAACTGTAATCTGAGAGGCTTTACCCAGCAGTGAATTGAAACAAATTTTGAGACTTATTGATATTTCTCTATGCTTGCAGACAGGAGCAAGCTGTCTGCTCTGCCCAGAAGTGTATCAAAACAGATGCTGAGACTCACAGCCAAACATTGGATGATGTGTAAGGGAGTCTTGTGAGAAAGTGGGCGGAAGGAGAAAAGTACCTTGATGTGACCATGGCTCTACAAGAAGACCAGAAGAGTTAAGTAACTTGGGCCCAGAGGGGCTTGTTGAGACTGAAGCACTAACCACAGACCATGCATAGACTGGACCTAGGCCCCCTACACACATATGTAGCCAATGGGTAGCTCACACCTCATGTGGGTCCTCTAGTAAGGAGAGCAGTTGCTGTCTCTAATGTGTACTCTTTACCAGGTTTTGATCACTTCCCCCTGGCTGGACGGCCTTGACAGGCCACTGGGGAAGAAGGTACATTCAGTCCTGATGCAACTTTATGAGCTGGGGTGGATGGGAAGGGGAGCTCAATTTTTTTAAGAATAGAGGAGGGGAATGGGAAGAGGGAGGAGGAAGTTTGGGGCTGGGGTGAGGAGGGATGGGGCTATAATCAGGATATAAGTGAATGTATAAATAAATAAATAAATACATAAATACATAAATAAATAAATAAATAAAGCCTGTCAGAAGAAAACATGTCATGTGTAAAATTCTATGTGCATTAAAGTGTGCTTCCCTGACATTGCTAGATTCTTCAATTTTTTAGAAGGAAAATAAATGTTAGCTACTTCACTGATTCCCAAGGACCATTTCCCTTATTCTTTCAGAAATGCTCCACCAAGTACTTCCCAATTATCTGTCTGTTAAAATTAACAATTTTTTCCAATTTATCAAGGACTGACAGAATATAATAAACAGTGTTTGGTAGAAAATAAATCAGTGGAAAGATAAGACAAAAATACAGCCTTGTTTTCATTAATATTAATTTAAATTTAATATTGACATTTATTATTAGATCCAACAAGTAGGAAATTCTCTGACAAGTGTTGAAAATTTGTGAATACTTATTTATTCTGGACTTAACACATGAGGATGTACTAAAAAGCCACAGATGCATACAGACTTCCCATGGCTTTCTATAAATGACCCCTCCAGTATGCCAGTGGTCATAGAGTGCTTGCTCTGCTTCCTATAAACTTCCAGAAAATGGATTACACTTGGCCTCTCAATTTTCTTAACCTCTTCTATTGTGTACAATTACTTGATAATCACTGAAAGTGGATTAACAATCCCAGTAGCAAATCTTTTTAGTGGCTGTGTTGTATAATTAGATCAAAACTAATTAGAATAGCTGAAAGCACTTGCTCAAAAACATGGAGAAGCCATTTCTTTCTGACCATTGCTTTTCCTAATGTTTTAAAATTAAAAATAATTATCATTGCTGTGATGGTTTGAATAACATTGTCACCGGTGGGCTCATATATTTGAATGCTTAGGTACCAGGGAGCATAACTCTTCTTCAAAAGAATTAGAAGGATCAAAGGGTGTGGTCTTGTTAAAGGAAATGTGTCATTGGGAGTGGCCATTGAGGCTTCACTAGCTACATCAAGTCCACACTTTCTCCCTTTCTCTTCCTGCAGATCTGGATGTAGCTCTCAGTTAGTACTCTGGGGCCATTCTTGACTGATTCCTGCCATGTTAATAATGGACTCGGCCTCTGAAACTGTAAGCAAGCCTCCAATTAAATGTTTTCTTTTATAAGAGAAACCTTGATCACGGTGCCTCTTTACAGCCATAAAGCAGTGACTACAACAATTGCTCACCAATTCTGGGCCTGTGGTATGAATGAGGCCTCAAAGGGTGTGTGGGAAAGGCAATCTCCAGTTTTAGGAATCTGCATCAGATTAGAGGTGTGATGTCATTAATGTGAGAATTGGACATGTTACAAAAGCAAGTTCAGCCATTCTTAAACTCGCTCACCCTTTCACTTTCCACCATGAAATAATGCATGAGAAAAGCCTTCTCCAAATGCCGGCACATCAACTGTGGAGTTTCCAGCCCACAGAAGTGTAAGAAATAAGTCCCTGCCCTTTGTAAATTACCTGGCATTGAGTATTCTGTTATACCTGCAAAGAGCAGACTGTGACACCAGGTTGCCCTTCTTTTGGGTGCATGAAAAGCTTATTTCTGCATGTCATTTCAATTGAGCAGAAGAGTGTGAGTAGTCCTAGACAAGAGACAGGAATGTGCCCCTAAGTGACTTTTCAGCAATCTCTCTTTCTTTGAACAAGTAACCAAAACAGAACAAAATAACAATAACAAAAATCTCCAGTCAAAGAAAGGGGCCCATGCTATATCAAGTATACCTACAGCCTGTCCCAATGGTCTGGTCCTCAGTGATTGGACACGGTCTAAAGTCAAAGCTAGCAGCAAACCTTTATTGTTTTATGTATTTGCTATTTCAGACTTGGTCATTACTAAAGCATAGGCCAACCTAACTAGATTATTCTTTTTAAAAAGAATAATGAATTAGTTACAGAAGACACCAAGTAATTATTTACAAATAGATGAGCTATGGCTCACTGAACATGATGAGAATATGAGGGTAGGGTTCCCACACATCAGGAGCATATAATGTAGTGAAAGTTCTAGTGGAGGTTTCAAAAAGGCTTCCCTGGAACATGGAAACCCATAAGTGTGATACCAAATTATTTGGGATAATGGATAAAATAAGTGTTCCAGGCAGAAGAAACTGTTTGGGAAAGAAACTGCAGAGGGTAGTAACTAAAATGTAGAATGAAACCAAGCTTCTAAAAGTTGCAGAGGGCCAATTGCAATTCCTGCCTTGACAGAACTCTCTTCCTTCTTCGTCCTGAAGTTGTGCTGTAGACTTCTACATAGGAATGTTTCTCTGAAGACAATTCATCAATGTACTTGGCAGCACCTGTTTTGTGGAACTTCTAGATTGACCCACACCCAAAAAGCTTCATATTTACTGCATGCCTAGTACATGTAAAAGCTCAGTACAAAATTCATAGCTGGCCAAATGAAGCAAGAACACAGGTACTAATGCAGGGAATCACAAGGCCTGCCTAGTTTGTTATCAGACAAACCCAAAGCCATACTTGGTTAATTCTAAATTCTATGATTTTATGAATTAGATTTATATTGCTTCACTTCCACGCATAAAAAAAACTAAATTGAATTTAATCAAATATGGAAAAAATCCAACATGAAAAAAACAGTTTCTAGAATTAATAAAATATCAGCAATGCTATAAAGGAATTTTTAATATCTCCTTCTTAATGTTTCAGTCTTCCAATAAGCATACATTAGATGCCACCTTCAGGGCCTCGGCTACAAACAGTGAGGAACACAAAAGTAAAAGGAACTATTGTCCTAAGCATGAACAGTTGAATAGACCAGAAGCTACTGGAGAGTACCAAAGAGCTGAAGTCTACGCTAAGCAATGTAAGCATATTTGCTATCTTCAGCCACTGCAGAACTATAACAAAATATCACAAAGAGTAGCTTATTAATTTTTTTCAATTGTGGAGGATGAAAGCATCATGATTAAGACAGTATTGGCAGGCTGACGGCCTGCTAAGGACTACTTTCTGGTTTGCTGATAGCATCATTCTGCTCCGTTTTCAAACACTGTGAGGACAAAGGAGCCCTCTCTGGTATTTGTGTGTGCCGATTTCTTTGCTTTTCTTTGTGCTTGGTTTTCTAGTTGATTGGTTTTGCTTTCTGAGTCAGGGTCTATGTAGCCCAAACTCATTTCATCCTTGCCTCTGGCACGCACATGCTGGGATCACAGGCATCCTGCAACACAGAGCTTACTTTTCCCCTTCATAACATCATGAATTACACTAATAAAGGTACTACTCTCATGATCTAATCATCTCCCAAAGCACCTGCCTCCTCTTGCCTTAGAGATTCTGATTTCAACATAAGAATGTTCAATACACACAACACGTAAATATTTAATTTATTTCTATTGCAGTAAAATCTTCATTTGCTTTATTAATACATATAAAATTAATTAAATACTTTATTCTCTGCTTTCTATTTCAAGTGTTTTCTTTGCACAGCGGTCTGACAAATAGCTTAACTTAAACTGAACATGCCTGCATGGAGAGTAGAAAAGACTTGAAAAATTAGGAAACAAAAAAGATGGAATTTTTTTTTTTTTGCTAGAAGTTATTTAAGGTTTCAGTTCTCATATAGCAGTAACTACGACCCTTCAGATTCCCTTGCCGTTGAACTATAAGTATGCTTGGAACATCTGCTTTCACCTTCCACCCACCCCTAACTCAAGAGCCCCTTTTGCAGCTTAAAGGCAGATACAGAATAGAAACTTCAGAGCAGACTCCAGCCACATTGCACATACCATTCAAAACAATGGTTTTGTTTCCGCTCCTTTTCATTTTGTATATGAATACCCAGTCATGTATTCTGTTTTCAATCTTTTGAAAAGTAAGTCACTCAATTTGACATTCATCCTAGGTGTTCCCTTCCAACTCCCTTTGCTGGTAACTAGTAAAACCGTTGGCATGATCATGTTTGCCTGATTTACTTCATTGTTCAGCTATATGAAAAGCTACCCAGAGTCCATGCCAGTCATTCACAAGTCAGTATCAGAGTAACAGCTCACACAGTTGTCACTGCCACTGCCTGTCGTGACATCTAATGTACTATAAACATGTTTTTGCGATATGGAAATAATTGTAATCACTGTGTGTGTGTTTAGAAAAAACAGATGAATTTACTCTTCTTCTTGACAGTCTCCATGCTGCTGTGTCATATTATGATTACTTCTGAACCCGTGTGCCATGCTGCACATGGCTGGATTCTAGGTGCATAAGGACAAAGATAGATCTATGTACTCTTCAGCATGAAATATGTGAGGAGCCCATGAAAAACTTTACACAGTACCCTTGAAAGCTGTCACTGCTTGCCAGGATAGGCTAGAGAATCAAACATGCTAATTGTCCCTTTGTCTTGTGACTCCTTTGTCCCTCTCCTTCTAACACTCACCACCCACTGAATCGCCTCCCAAAAAATATTGCTTAAAACCAGAATCTGATTGTTTAAAATCTGCCATGTTGATAGCAGGCCATTTATCTTTTCTAATAATAGGAATTTATAACCTGTCTGGATTCAGGGAACAATATTTAAAACCACCCAATACAACTGAATTCTCAGAGCAATGTTCAATTTTTTATTATTCTGCTCCTTCTAAAAGAAAAATCCTTAGATGTTAGAAGAGAGAGTTAATGAAAAGATCATAAGAACTCACCTTACAAAAGAATGACTTTCACTCTGTCCCCAAGGGCCTTTCTTCCTTCCATACAGATGACAATTTAGGCTGATGAATGGCCAGTGCCTGTCCCAGCTTGAAAGCCTGTAATTTACCTCTGTGTAGAGAGGTTTAAAAGAATATTTCTTTCACTTAAACAACACTTTTTGTCATCATTTTGTTCTCACCATATTTACTTGTCAATGGTGTGAAGTGATTAAAAGTGGCTGGGAGATGGCCCCGCGTGTAGCGTGCAGCTGTGCAAGTCTGAAGACCTGAGTTTGAACCTCCAAAACCTAGGTAAATACAGGTAAAGCAGCAAATGTTTGTAATCCCAGTGCTTCTGTGGCAAGATGGAAGGTGGCGGCAGACTCTCTAGAAGGTCACAGGTCAAGCAGCCCAGGATAGACAGCAGAGAACAAGAAAGAGGCCCTGTCTCAAACAAGGTAAAGGGCAAAAACAAATTTGCAGCACTTTTCTCGGACACATGTGTCATAGTATATGTGCATGCACAAGGACATGAACATACACACATAACACATACATATCATACATACAACATACAAACATACATATCACACATGTTGTGCCTTCTGCTCTCTCTCTCTTTCCCTGTCTACTTATCTCTGCTATGAAAGCTTCCAAAAGATGGAGGAAGTTCTATGCAGTTATGATGCCTTAAGACCCACTTGACAAAAATGGAAACCTACAGAACTATTCAGAGCTAATGAAGTCATGAACACTGGAGGAGAACCTACAACCACTATCTTTCTAAGCTGCCATAATTCCTGACAGCAATCTAAACATTTGAACTTATACCCATAGATAAGTATAGTCTTTATCTCTCATCAAGGAAACTTTGCAACAGATGGACAGTACTACAGAAAACCACAATCAAAACACAGCATTCTGGAGTCCAGTCCCAAAGGGTACATCAACAAACCAACTCCCTCACACCAAAGGATCAAGGAACATTGTGGACGACAGGGAAGAAAGACTGTAAGAGCCAGAGGATGAGGAGTTTGCTGTATCTCCTAGTGTATCAGCTGCTGCACTGATAAAGTCCCACCAACATGACTGCCCAAACATGAGCTAAGAAACGGCAATAACAACAGATGTGCCAAAGTAGAATGGAGAAAGCCCATGAGACCTCAACCCTACACAAAGAGTGACAAGCAACTGAGGGATGCTGACAGTGAGAGAAGTAGTCTTTCCCAGGGAGGAGCACACCACTTGTTATCTAATACCAAATGGCCATTCCTGAGAACACACATCCAAGTAGTATTATACAGACTTGTGTTTTAGTTAGGAATTTATATGTATACATGTATGCATGCAATAACAACTTGTGAAAACAGGCTATGTGTTTGAAAGAGAGCAAGGAAGAGTATGGGAAGGTTTGGAAGGAGAAAAAAGGGGGGAAGAAATGTTGTGATTATAATCTCAAAAAATGTTAAATAAATTAAACAGTAGGTTATTTGATATTTTACAAAAATAACTGAATCTACAGTGGTGACCATGAATGACTGTTTTTGGCACACATAAAATAGTTTGGGGGTCTTATTCATTTGTAGTTGCCACTCTATGGCCTAGGATCCAAGTGATTTTTTCTAAGCTCAAAGAAGACCAGGTTTTGCCTCAAGCCATATCCTGGGGTCTCACATAAAACTTGGACCAGAAAGAATTCTAGTCACGCTTTTTTATTTTGTACCAATTTACAGAGCAAAAAGATTTTATTGTAAGTAAATAGTATGCTGATCCTTCCTAAATCTGTAGATAAGAAAGAAGAAACTGGATTTTTTAATGCTTTAATTATTTTAACTTGGATAAAATGTCAAAAACTATACATGACTTTCATTTGCAAAGTGCTTTACTGTACATAGTTTACAAAAATAGATTCAAAGAGCATAGCAAGATGTCTGTGGCATGGGTATTGGTGTCTGTTTTTAACCAAGTGATCAGTGAAAGTCAGAAACAAAACTTTGAAAAACATTCAGCTGAGCTATAACCAAAACACACTTGAACTTGAGGCCAATGACACTGCTGCTGCTGCTGCTCAAGAGATCAGCACTGTTTGAAAGAATCCATGGACTTGCCCTGAGATGATAAGAAATGACTTAAGGAAGTCAGACCTCATGAAAGGATCAACAATAAAAGTTTGAACTCGTTTAAAGGGCTGTCCTTGGAAAAGAAAGAAAGACCTGAGGTTCCCTGCCCACACCAAATCGTTGCTCTGTAGTACCCAGAGAATTACTACAATATCTGTCCTTTCCATTTTGAATGAGTGAGTTTATTATGTATATAACAAGCAAACAAAGTAAAAGAATAAATAGCCATTAGCAAGTGGAGAGTCACAGCAAATAGTAAAGCATTTCCAGGTGGAGCAGTGTCCTTCTGGTGAGGCCTCCAAATAAAAGAGCAAATAGTTCAAATAACATCATAAGTCAGGCACTTACAACATCCAACAGAAAGTGACTAGGGAGCTAGAGTTCTCAGTTGAGGTTTCTCTCTGTGAATGAGCTTCCGATAGCTTTCGCCTTCCCGTTCCCACAGTAGGCACTTTTATATTGTGAGATAAGCATCAATACGTGTAAGAGGCCCCTCGACTCACTATCCCCAAGAGCAGAGATCGAGGGAATGTCTAACTAATGCCTGGTCCCAACCTGAGACCCACCCCATCGGAGAGAGCCAATCTATACTCTGCTGTGCTGCAGACCGAAGTCTAACATACCTCTCCTGTGAGAGGTTACACTCAGCAGTGAATCCAAACTAATGCGGAGACTCACAGCAGGAGTGGGTTTTTAAGTAGAGAAAAGGGGAAGTCTGTGTTAAGACTGTCTTGGTAATTCCTGACTGGACAGTTTAGCCAGCGTAGCCAAATAACTAATTTTAATTACTGGGTGGACCTTGGTGTTTTGTCTCAGAAATGAGTCAGTGGCCCTTAACTGAAGGGACCTTAAGAGAAGGGATCTTGGGGACTAGCTTTAGGAGTGTAATCCAATGATTAAGCAAGGGAGAGAGAATGGGAAAGGGAGAAAACCTGCCGAGGTGGTGTTGCTGTGTTCGGGCATGATAGAGAGCACTTAAGTAACCTCGGTTACAGACAGTTTTCTTCTAACCATTCCTTGAGAATGGCTAGGAGCACAGTGTTTAAAGGCTTAAAACACTGTGCTTTGAGGCTCTTAGCCGCCTATTGTTATTATAATAAAGTGAGGCCAGGCTAACACAGGAAGGCACGTGGAGGACATGTGAAAGAACACATAGAATCCAGCACAGGAGAGCCTTCCTTCCTACCTTTCCTGCTTTCAAGAAGCAAACATCTATGGGCTGTCATGTATAACAAAATAAATAAAAGCTAGTGGTGGTATGTTAAGTGATATAAGCCAGGCACAGCAGAACAAATACCACAGGATCTCACTTTGGAAGTAATAGACAAGGCACTAGAAAGGCCTTGATACTTTTGTATCAGTCACAAGATGCAAAATTTTGATTAGACAGAGGAACAAGTCCAAAATATCTATTGTACAACATAGTTCCAACTATTAATACGGTACAGATTCCACACTTGTGGAGGCAACTATAAATTGAAAATATTCTTTTTAAAAAATCGATTGTGCTTTTTGCTTACAATTATTCCCTAAAGTATATAATGTGAAAACTACATACAAAATGTTTACATTGTGTTTAACATTTAAAGCACATGGAAGATAGAAGTAGGTCACATGCAAACACTCTGGTACTTTATATTAAGGACTTTGAACATGCTTAGATTTTAAGACAAGGGGAAAGACCTAGACCTAATCCCAATGGTGACCACAGGAAAACTGCACTTCATTTCGAAAATCACAAAGAGTGTAGATTTCAAGTGTTCCCATCACACACACAAACACACACACACAAACACACACATACACACCCTTGAATATATGCATGTGCATACACACCACACACATATTATGATGGTTCCATTGAAATACTTCAAAATTTAGATATATCTTAAAGCACTCCACTGTATACAATAAATATAACCTTTATATGTCAATAAAAAGGAAATGCATGCCAATTATGTACCAAAAAAGACATTTTTATAAACCTCTGAGGCTTATTTGGAAAACAGGGCATTTCAGATTAAAGACAACACAAAACTAAGAAGAAATATAGTAAGTGAATTTAATTAAAATGAAAAGTATGCTTTTATATTATTTTAAGAAGGCAGGACCAAGGGTGCATCACCCTGGCATAGTGCTTATCTGGCCATGGGTTCAAATGTATAAATTTTGGTCCGTAAGTGGAAAATAAAGTGAAATGCTTTGTCTTACTATATGACATTTCTATATCTTTTATAGTCTTCCACAAAGAGCAGCAAAGATTCCTAAGAGAATTCAGATTTTTCTGTAGTAACATCAGAGGGTTCTTTTTCTGAAATCTTCAGCTGGACACAGGCCATCTTTCAGACTTTATCTCCCTGGTTCTGTGACCCCTTCACTCCACCCATAGTGATCCACACACTTTCCCCTTGGCACTTACTCTCTTCTGAGCATCCCTACCATGTTCTCTGGGCATGCTACTACTTCTGACTTTGTGCCAGGAAACCAATACCTTTCAAATCAGTAAATGTCTTCTGTAAGATTGTAGACAAGGTGTTTTCCATATGGCTAGGTATAGAGTCATGGTCATATAAACCTCTGCTGCTTTCTATGTAGCTGGAAAGTAGCCTTAGCTACAATACTTTCTTAGAATGCCAAATTTAAAGTGGCCAGCATTGGCCAACAGGCTATTGAATCCAAAGTCTCAGTTTAGATTTGGTTCAGACATTGTCCTCCCTGGTCCCTTTAATTTACCATTCTTACCATCTCCCTCCCTCAGCAGAGGGGGGAATCTTTTTTATGCTCATGTAGGGCTTGCACCTCTATTACAGTTCTCCTCTCATTTTGCTGTGTGCATTATTTACATGTTCAGGGGTCTCTCCAAACAGTGAACCTATCAGGGATAAAGACTCTGTTTTAGTAATCAGATCTAACAAAATAGCACCCTATAGGTAGTCAGCCAGTGTTGACTATTGAATGAATGAGTAAACAAATGAATGAACAAATGATGGATACAGACCTTAACGTGAGGCGGATCTTTAAAAATGAATGGTGTTTAACAGACGACCTTTGCAACACAACTGTGAAGTGCTTTTAGATGTAAAGGGACGCAGTTTGTTTTTCATACTGAACAACCTCCTTCATTCATTGTAGGGTTATTGATTAAAGAGTACCTGCTAAGGGCAAAGCCCTTGAGAATTCACGTTCGGTCAAGCAGTGCTTCCCAGAGCTGAAGACTATAAAGTACTTTAAGCCACTGCACCCACGAAATGTGCCTATTATCGTCTGTGCATGAAAGTCCTTTTAAAAGTTAATGGGATCCAAATGCATAGAGCAGAATTGAAGAGAGGAATACTCAGACCAAATTACACAAGAATTTATGACACTTTGTCCCTGTGTGTTGAATCAAGGGATTTGGGTTATTGAAGATAGCATCCTAATGAAGTCTTTTCATCTGTCCTGCCCATCACTGTCTCTAGATTAGCTACACATTGGACAGGAGAAGATGGCATAGTACCAACACGCTAATCTTTTGTTTCAGAGGGTAGCACAGTCTTTATGTCCCCTTCATGTGCCCTTAATCTTCTTTAATTAACTATGAGTTTCTTAATTTGTATTGTTTATTATTCTGTCCAATTGGCTTCCCTCATGGCCATCTGCTCTAATGTATATTTTATAAGCGATCTTCATATTTTTGATGCCATACCACTTTAGGCAATGGTTTATGCAATTGTTGCTAAGATGACAGAATATCAATTTTGACTGCCGGAAAATTTAATATTTAAATTATGTAAATCAAAAGATTTTTCTCCAAACATGAGTGTCTGTCATTAAGCTTTAAACAAACATATTTTATTGCATTGAATTCATAGTGCCAGATTTTTAGCAAGTGGGCTTCACTATGTGTGTATGCCCTAGGATTCCACAGTGTTGTAATGTTGTCTGGTTATTTATGAAAACTGACATTTTCTCATTCTTGAGACAATCTTCCAGGGCTAAATGTCTGACTCTTGGAAAACTACCCTCTTTTGATCTCAAGCATTTGAGGAATTTCTATATTCTTAGGCGTTACCTATTCTTATTCTGTGTATAGGTGAGTGCCTGCTGCCATGCCTGGTTCTCAAGGAGGCAAGACGGCATCAGGTTCCCTGGATTGGAGTAACTGGTAGCTGTAATCTGCCATGTGGATGCTGAGAAACATGCCTGGACCTGCTGGAAGAACAGCCAGTGTTCTTAATTTCTGAGCTGGTGCTTCAACCCTTCATAGTCTTAAAAGCGAATCTACTGTCAGGTGGTCTTCATCAGTCTGGAACTGCCTGCTAAACCTCAAAGCCAATACAAGAGGAAGTGATAGGATGGGGAAATGTGACCCCTGTCTTATGTTCTGTAGGGAGCAGTAGGAGCAGATCTTACACCTTAACAGTTTGCATTTTAGCGAAAGTAAAAGCATCTGCTTTATTCCAGTGAGTTTTATTGTTTATCCCCTTTTTCAGGACTGGGGTAGTCTCGGGCCCTTTGCATGCTAGGCAAGCACTCTACCTGAGACAGGCTGCCATGCATTTATTTTATTGTTAATGCACAAGGACAAGAAAAGATAGATTCCAGTGGAAACTCATGAACTACTTTCAAAATAAATCTCTTCCCCTAATGGCAACTGATTTACTTCTGGGGGATGTTTGTTTCCCTGATACAGTGCACTGAAGCCAGGTCTCTGATAAGCGCCACCTTACACGCTGCCTAGCTCTGTGGTTCTCACCACTCTGGCTGTTTCCCATACTAAAACGACAGCTTGGTCGAAATCAAAATTCTTGCCAATTAATAATGCTTATATGTTATTGCCTTCTTTTATTTGGCAAGGAATTTTATAACAGTTAACAAAGCACACAGTTAATCTGTTTCTTTAAGAAATGAAAAGGATAAAAGTAAAAAAGTGCACAGTCACTCCTCTTGTCTTGTTAGATGAACTGCCTCATGCAGATAAACACATTGATTGGTCACTTTATTTTGAATCAGAAATATTTTCCATCGTGGAAATGCCATCAACCATAACATTCTACAAATGCCAATGTCTGGGTCCAGAAAAAAAATTCAGAAATTATTTTTAAAAAGACCCAGAGCACAGAATTCCTTCTCACTCAGAAAGCCTAGGGAACGGAAGCCTTGGCTGAATGGGCTAAGGGAAAGGCTTTCATAATCTTCCTAGCTCTGAGAAAGACCAGCAAAGGACCTGCATCTTAGACAAGACCAAGACAATGCATGCTAAGCATGTAATAATGTGTACCCTTCGAGGAAAGGCTAGGAGTGAATAAATGTTGCCACCCCAAAATTATACTGGCTCCTCTATGCTTGGCACCAAATTTAAGAGATTTTGAGGCTGCTGAGTTAACGTCATTCAGTACCCCCTTTACGTAGTCCATTCTCTTGAAAATGTGACCTTAAAGAGGGGTTCTTTTTTCTTTTCTATATTTATTGCATGATAAAAATACAGGTTAAAGGACATCTCAGAAATTCCCATGGGCTAAGGAAAGAGAATATATTTCAGTGTCTTCTAAAAACAAAAGGACTCTGGGAGTGGAGGAAATGAATCTGGACTCTGACAGCAGCCCGTCATTGACAGTTATTGGTTACAGGGCTTCACTGCTACCTGGACGTGTAAATTGCACCCCTGAGATTGTTCTGCGCATAACCTTTAACTCTCACTCAATAGCAAACAAATGAAAGAGAGGCAATACCATCAGATGGGATGATTTATTTTTAAAGCACGAGTTTTTTGTTTAATATAAATGTAAAAACATAACTTTCCCTTGAAGCCAGCCAGGTAGTTTAGGCAATTTATCAAACGAAAGCACTAGAGCTCGGCAGTAGGAAAGCAGGAGAATGCATTTGTGCCCAAGTAATTGTCTTTCTCTGCCTGAAATCTAGTAAGATAGATTCAGGGCATACACAATTCCAGATCATGATTACAGTCACACAAAGAAACTCCTTGAAGCAATTAGCCAGATTTTGTATCTCAGGTTCTGCCTACCCACACGAATGGTGTTAGAGCTTCTTTTTTTTTTTTTTTTTTTTTTTTTTTTTTCCCTCTCTTTGAACAGTTTGGGAATTTCTAATTTTGGAAAAAGGAAAGAAGGAAAGAAAGAAGGAAGGAGAAGAAATTATCAGAAGCTCATTTGGGTAATAAATACAGTCCTTCAAATGCCATTTTTGTTGTTGTTTTGTTTTGTTTTTTGTTTTTCTGTTTCTGTTCTCTGATGCAAGATGTTTTACGACCTTTGTACAAATGCTGATCAGATAGATATAAATGTGATTCTAGGAGCCACTGTGTGACACCTGGAGACATGGCTCTGTGGGTGCAGGACTTCAGGGATTACAAGGCAACCATGAGGAGATGGATTCAGATCTTCAGGTCTCCAGCACTCACCTAAACAGCGTAAGTCTTGCTGATGGTGAACTCTGAGCTCAATGAGAAAATATGTCTCAAAAACTGAAGTGGAGGACACCTAGCATCTACCTCAGACCTATACACACACACACACACACACACACACACACACACACACACACACACACAGACATGCACACACACAAACGAGGGTGGGAGGAACTACCTGAAAAGTAAAAGCTGTGCTCTGATTACTCATCCACTCTAGGATTTATTCAGTAGTGTGCCAGGAAGTACACTGAAAGCTAACATATGCAATAATTAAGAAAAAATACAAGATCCTTGACCTCAGAGAAATTAAAATATAGTGGGAAGATAAGAATTAGAAAAGAAAAATAAAACTGGACATTTTTAAATTTAATTTTATTAATTTATTCATATTACATCTCAATGGTTATCCCATCCCTGTATCCTCCCATTCTTCTCTCCCTCCCATTTTCCCCTTACTCCCCTCCCCTATGACTGTGACTGAGGGGGATCTCCTCCCCCTGTATATGCTCATAGGGTATCAAGTCTCTTCTTGGTAGCCTGCTATGGCACCAGCCAAGGACAATACAGGCCGTAAACTTCAAACCCCTACCCAGATCTAGCCAATGGACAGAACATTCTCCACAGCTGAGTGGACAGTGGGGACTGACTTTCACACATACCCTGGTGCCTCATATTTGACCACGTCCCCTGAATGGGGAGACCTGGTGGCACGCAGAGGAAGGATAGCAGGCTACCAAGAAAACTGGACATTTTAAGTGCATGAAGTGACCGTGTATAAGGATGGGAGGGTGTTTGTTTGTTTGTATTATTTTGTTTTTTAACTGACTAGAGCTGTAAATAAGGCCTCTCTGGGAAAAAAAAAAGCAATGTTTGAGATGAAACCTGGGTAGTAAGACAGATTGGGACAGGGGGCAGGGGGTGTTTAAGAGATGTATCAGCAATTAAGAGCATTGACTGCTCTTCCAGAGGTACTGAGTTCAATTCCCAGGAACCATATGGTGGCTCACAACCATCTATAATGTGATATGATGCCCTCTTCTGGCATGCAGGTATCCCTACAGGCAGAGCACTCATACATTACGTAAATAGATAAACAAACAAACAAACACACAAACAAATCCTTTAAAAAAGAAGAAGAAGAACTGGGACACAAGATGATTGAAGGGAACATATTTTCAGTAAAGGGAATAGTGTGAAGACCCTGAGTCTGCAAAGATCTCAGTGTTTACAACTACAAAGTGGTGGAGGTGGTTGAATATATCTTGCCCTGAGGAAAGCACAGGTGGAAGGTTTTAAAGAACCACACATCATCCCCCAGGTCAAACATACTAAAGGATTTGGTGCTATCAAGGTACAGTGAGTAGAAAGATTTTAAGCAAAGATACGATATGAAGGTCATCAGGGAAAGAAAAAGAGAAAGAATATAGCAATTTTACTGCAGTTTTGATTTTGAGTTTGCTTGTTTAGGCCAACTGTTTAAAGTTATAGAATTTAACAGGATGGTATAGCATACCCATCTACAGACTGAATGATTTCCTACTGGTTGTGTAATTCAGATTATTAAATGACCTTGTATTGGAGGTTCACCCAGTGGAGAAAGCAAGGCTGCCTGATGAGACAGACACTGGGAAGTTAAGATGTTTACAGGGACTGAGAATGAATAACATAGAAAACGCTAAACAAGGACATGAAACCAAAGACCAGAGGAAAAAAGGTCTAAGTACCCAAAAGCAGGAGGATGGCTGGAGTCCTTAGGGAATTAACTTGGTGAGTAGGATTTGTGCTGAACAGCCTACAAGGGCCTCTTCATTAACCCCTGAGCGGCCTCCTTTCATAACAATACATTAGGAGATCATACTCCCAGTGCATATTCAACAACAGAAAAATTTAAAAAAAAAGAAAAGAAAAGAAATTTAAAGAGGGATAAAAAGAAAGCCAAATGACAGGAGCATCATAAATATAACATATCACATTTCAAAATCTGAAATCACTACAGAGCACACAAGCATTAAGAAAATAGATAATGATGGGACCTCATGAGGCTGAGAAGCTTCTGTAAGGCAGGAGACACTGTCAAGAGAACAAAGCGACAGCCTACACACTGGGAAAAGATCTTCACCAACCCTACATCTGACAAAGGTCTAATATCCAAATTATATAAAGAACTCAAGAAATTAAACACCACCAAAACCGATTAACCCAATTGAGAAATGGGGCTTGGAACTACACAGAGAATTCTCAACAGAGGAGTATCAAATGGCTGAGAAACACTTAAAGAAATGCTTCAACCTCCTTAGTCATCAGGGAAATGCAAATCAAAACAACTCTGAGATTCCATCTTACACCCATCAGAATGGCTAAGATCAAAAACTCAAGGGACACCACATGCTGGCGAGGATGTGGGGAGAGAGGAACACTCCTTCATTGCTGGTGGGAATGCAAACTAGTACAGCCACTTTGGAAATCTATCTGGTGCTATCTCAGAAAAATGGAAATAGGGCTTCCTCAAGACCCAGCTATTCCACTCCTTGGAATATACCCAGAAGATGCTCCAGCACACAACAAGAAACTTTGCTCAACCATGTTCATAGCAGCCTTATTCATAATAGCCAGAACATGGAAACAGCCTAAGTGTCCCTCAGTAGAAGAGTGGATAAAGAAACTGTGGTACATATACACTATGGAATACTACTCAGCTATTAAAAACAAGGAATTCCCGAAATTTGTGGATAAATGGATTGAGCTAGAAATGATCATAATGAGTGAGTTAACCCAGAAGCAGAAAGAATCAAATGGTATATACTCACTTATATCTGTATACTAGCCCAAGGGGCATGTCCCACGAAAGCCTTCACTTACCAGGAAACTGGGACAGAGGAGAGGACATCCTATTGGGACTCTAAATGAGAGACGCATGGGAGAATAGCAAAATAAAAGGATACAGAGGGTCCTAGAAATCTACAAGTAGAACATTATGATAGGCAGATTTGGGCCCAGGGGTCCCGCTCAAACTAAGGCACCAGCCAAGGACAATACAGGAGGTAAACTTTAAACCCCTTCCCAGATCTAGCCAATGGTCAGAATATTCTCCACAGTTGAGTGGAGAGTGTGATATGACTTTCTCACGTACTCTGGTGCCTCACATTTGACCATGTCCCCTGGAGGGGGAGACCTGGTGGCACACAGAGGAAGGACAGCAGGTAGCCAAGAAGAGACTTGATATCCTATGAGAATATATAGGGGGAGATAATCCCCCTCAGGAACAGTCATAGGGGAGGGGAATAATGGGAAAATGGGGGGGGGGAGGAATTGGAGGATACAAGGGATGGGATAAACATTGAGATGTAACAAGAATAAATTAATAAAAAAAAAAGAAAATAGATAATGCTTTAAATTTTATCATTTGTAAAATCTTGCACCATTTTCGACTTATTCTCAGAACAGTAAGGAAGAACTCCCAAGCATCTTTTACCAAAATGAGACGAGGGAAATTTAAGAACAAATTTAAATGAAAATGCTCTACACTTTTAAAACAATGATCTTAGTGCCACTGGAGTGTCTAACAACTTTTAAGTCACATTTCTGAAAGCAAAGGAAACTCCTCATTGAAGATATCGCTGAGATAATCTGTATTTTGAATGCCAGCTGCAACCAAGGAGCCAGAGAACAAGAATAGTTCAAGTAGGTAAAATGGTTTGACTGAACATTATATAACACAGGCTACAAATATGGCATCAGGAAATGTTCTTTAAAAAGATTGAAAAATAATTTTTTAAAAAAGAATTGAAAATTCATTTTATCTGCCTTCCTTTGAGGAGCCTTAACTGCCTGCTTACACTAAGGTTATCATGCCATTTTCCTTCACTATGGATCATTGCAGCATGAAGACTCAAAGATCTTAGTAGCTTAGAAACAATTCTTGTCACTCCACTATGCCTGCTGTAGTCAGGCTTGGCAGGGACTAGCCCAGTGGATGCTCCTTCCAATATTATGTTATGTTTTGACTTTCAAACTGAATGATCAGAGGCCCAGTGAAAGAACCAAAAACCAAAGCCAAACATTGGCAGTTTCCAAGCATACCCTGATAGCTTAACCTTTGGTTCTACTCAAGAATAAATTAATTTAATTTTTATTGAATACTATAACAAAATAAATATATAAATATACAGTTCCTAAGTCACAGATGTGAAAAATCAATGCAAGGTAATCTTAAGATTTTTCTTCCTCTTCCAAGCATTTATTACTAGTTGAGTACTAATTACTAGCTGCCTTGAACACTGGGGAGGTAGATGCAGGAGGATTGGCAAAAGTTTGAGACTGAGATGCTACACATCGAGCGTCAGGCCACCAGTGAAGTGCTATCTCAACAGACAAAGCAAGCTCATCCCTCATCTCGCTGCTTCTGAAATTCAATTAGTCATCTGGTCTTTTGAAGTGTTTCTCCAGTACATGTTGTTGCCTCATTCCTAGGAAATGGAGATGGGCATTGCATTTATAAACATTAAATTTATATCTCTTTGAAGGAAGAATAATTAAAATAAATATCCCCTTGCTAGAGAAAGTATGCAATGAGACGCAAGCTTTGTGAGTACAAAGCCTTGTGCCACTCACTCCCAACTCACTTTCTCTGCCTCCTGCCTCCAGCTGTGGGGATGAGCTAGCTCTGATCTTCCTGCTTCTGTCATTGCCCATGCTGCTACCCTGGCTGCCATGATGGACTCCTACTGCCCCGGAACCATAAGACCAAATAACATATTACCCATATAAATTGTCTTAATTGTGGTATTTTGTCACTGCAAAAACAAAAAAAACAAAAAAACAAAAAAATGAACTCATGCTGGTATAGATGAGGGTATGTAAAAATTCATAGTGTGACTTCATCACTTAAAATTCTGTTTTTACCTTATTTCCATCCTTCTTCTGTGGGGTTTTCCGCGCACACAGGGGAAGAATTTGATGGAGACATTCCATGTAGAGATGTGTCTTCCAAGGGCTCTCTCTCCATGTAATGCCTGGTTGTGGGTCTCCAAATCTATCCTATCTGCTGCAGAAGGAAGCTTCTTTGATGATGACTTAATAAGACACCAATCTATGAGTTTAGCAGAATATCATCAGGAATATCATTTTATTGCTATTTTTAGACCAGTGTTTGGTTTTAGTCTAGGTCTCTGAACTGTCTATCCTCTGGTTCTTGGTCACCCAAGCAGTGTTGGATTTAGGTTCCATCTCATGGAGTGAGCCTTAATTCCAATCAGAAAAATTGGTAAGCTACACCCACAGGTTCTATGTCACCATTGCCCTAGCACAGTGGTTCTCAATCTTCCTAATGTGGCCATCCTTTAATATAGTCCCTCATGCTGTGATGACCCCAACAATAAAATTATTTTTGCTGCCACTTCGTAACTATAATTTTGTTACTGCTAAGATTGTAATGTAACTATCTCATATGCAGAATATCTGACATGTGATCTCTGTTGAAAGGTCATTTGGCTCCAAAAGGGGTCACAACATACATTGAAAAACACTGCATCTTGCAAGTGGGACAGATGTAGCTCAAAGGTTTTGTGTTAGTATTTAAGTTTTTTTTTTTTTTTTTTTTTTGGTAGTCTGCAAAATACCTTCCTGCAGTAAAGATAGTAAAATATAAGGATGAAGGTTATACATAGGCATCAGATCAACCTCATGTTAAATGAGTGTAGATATTATTCTTGGCAATAGGGTCCCTGCTATCAGTTTTCTGAGAGCAACCTATAGTATTAGCAATAGCCTGGGTTGTTTGAGGATTTCCATGGAACCCCCTTGGCCAACAACTCAATTTAATGCAACCCAGGCCTAGCAATGAAAAACTCATTTAGTGACAAGATACAGCCAGTTGAGACTCTGTACCCCCATTATTAGGAGACCTCATTAGAGTTTCTTTTATACAATTTAGGAAGTTTCAAGGCCCTCTGAATCAGCTGAGCAAGGCTCAAATGAACTTACAGAGGCAGAAGAAGCAAGCTCAGGGCCAACACGGGTCTACACCAGATCCTCTGCATACACATTGTGTACCCTTCAGCTTAGTGTTTTTAAGTAACTTCTGAATATGATCAAATGGGACTCTGATTCCTATTCCTTCTCTTGAGGCTCTTTTCCTTCTGATGAGTTGCCTTGTTCAGCCTTGATGTGACAGTTTTGTTTCATCTTATTATATTTTATATTGTCATGTTTGGTTGCTACTTTTTATTTATTGTTTTATTCATTTTACATCTTGGTTACACCCCAATTCCTTTTCTCCAAGTCACACACTCTCTACTACTCCTCCCCTCTACCCTCCCCTATTCCTCAGAAAAGTAGAGCCCCCTTCCCAGCCACCCCAGTCATCAAATCACACCAGGACTTCATGTGCTCTCTTCCTCTGTGTCCTGGCAAGGCAGTCCCTCCAGGGAGAAGGGATGAAAAACCTGGCAAAGAGTCCATACCAGAGATAGCCCTTGCTCCCCTTACTAGAGGACCCACATGAAGCCTGAGCTACCCATTGGCTACATATGTGGAGGGGGCTGAGTTCCAGTCCACGCATGGTTCTTGGCTGGTGTTTCAGTTTCAGCAAGCCACTCTGGGTCCTGACTAGTTGGTTCAGTTGATCTTCTTGTGGAGCTTCTGTCACCTCCAGGTACTTTCCCCTTCCCTCCGCTTTTCCATAAGACTCCTTACACATCTCCCAAAGTTTGCCTGTTGAGTCTCAGCAACTGTTTCAAACAGCTGCTTGGTGGAACCTCCCAGACCACTCTGCTAGACTCCCTCCTGCAAGCATAGCAGAGTATCATTAATAATGTCAGCTGTTGGCGCTCTCCTATGGAGTGGGTCTTGGGTAGGCCCAGGCATTGCTTGGATATTCCCTCTATCTGCTTTATTCCTGAACATCTTGTGTAGACAGAGAAATTTTGGGGTAGAAGTTTTTGTGGGTGTTTTGGTGTTCCCCTCCCTCTACTAGGAGCTTGTCTGGTTAGAGGGTATCCTCTTAAGTCACTATGGTCCCTGCTACTAGGAATCTCCCCTCATATCCTTCCAGGAGCCTACTCTGACTTAGGTCTCCAGTTTGTCACAGAGATTCCCCTGCTCACCGTTTCTCTTTTCTCTACAGACCTTCTGTCCTCTGGCCCCAACTCTTCCCAGGTCCGATTTCCACCCTCATATTACTCTATGCTCCCTCTGCTCCCTTGTTCCCTCTCTTCAACAACTACCTCTGTCTTTTCTATTTATCCTTCTGAGTGATATTTTAGCATCCTCCCTTGGATCCTCCTTGTTAGTTATCTTCTTTGGGTCTGTGCATCTTAGTATGTTTATCCTATACTATATGGCTAAAATCCACTTAGACATGAGTAAATACCATGTGTGTCTTTTGGGGTCTGGATTATCTCACTTAGGATGATTTTTTTTCTAGCTCCATTCATTTGCTTGTAAATTTCATTATTTCTTTGTTTTAAATATCTTACTAGTATTCCATTGTGTAAATGTACCAGTTTCTTTATCCATTCTTCAGTTGAGGGACATGTAGGTTATTTCCAGATTCTAGCTATTATGAATAAACCTGCAATGAACATAGTTGAGCAAGAGTTCTTGTTGTATAGTGGAGCATCTTTCAACTATATGCCCAGGAGTGGTATATCTGGGTCTTGAGGTAACACTATTCCCAATTTTCTAAGAAAGCTCCAGATTGATATCCAAAATGGTTGCACAAGTTTGTACTCCAACCAGCAATGGAGGAGTGTTCCCCTTTCTCCATATGCTTGCCAACATGTGTTGTCAGTTGAGATTTTGATCTTAACCATTCTGGTAGGTATAAGATGGAATCTCAAAGTCTTTTGATTTGCATTGATTGACTAAGGAAATTGAGCATTTTTCAAGTGCGTCTAGGCCAGTAGAGATTTCTCCATTGATAATTCTCTGTTTAGCACTGTACCCCATTTTTAACTAGGTTATTTTGGGGGGGTTGGTGTTTAAAATTTTGAGTTCTTTATATATATTTGGATATTAGCCCTTTGTCAGATGTAGGACTTGTGAAGATCTTTTCCCAATCTGTGTACTGTCATTTCATTCCGTTGACAGGATCTTTTGTCTTACAGAAGCTTTTCAGTTTCAATAGGTCTCATTTATTAATTATTGACCTTAGAGCCTGAGCTGTTGGTGTACTGTTCACAAAGTTGCCTCCTATGCCAATATGTTCAAGGCTCTTTCCCACTTTCTCTCATAATAGATTTAGTGTATCTAGTGTTATGTTGAGGTCTTTGATCCACTTACACTTGCAGGGTGATAAATGTGGATCATTTTTCTACATGTAGACATCCAATTAGACCAACACCATTTGTTGAAGATGTTTTCTTTTTTTCCATTGTATGGTTTTGCCTTCCTTGTCAAAAATCAACTGTCCATAGCTATGTGGGTTTGTTTTTTGGCTCTTCAATATCATTCCATTGATCAACCAATCTATTTCTATTGCTCTGTAGCATACCTTGAAGTCAGGGATGACGATACCTGCAGAAGTTCTTTTATTGTATACAATTGTTTTAACTGTTCTGGGTTTTTTGCTTTTCCATTAGAAGTTTAGAATTGTTCTTTCTATGTTGGTAGTTTGATAGAGATTACATTGGATCTTTAGATTGCTTTTGGTAAGAAGGTCATTTTTACTGTGTTAATCCTACTGATTTGTGAGAATGGGAGATTTTTCCATCTTCTAATAGCTTCTTCAATTTTTTTTTCTTCAGAGACTTGAAGCTCTTGTCATACAGGTCTTGACTTGCTTTGCAAGAGTTACACCAAGACACTTTATATTATTTGTGGCTAATTTTAAGGATGTTGTTTCACTTCTGTCTCAGCCCATTTGTTGCTTGTATACAGGCTACTGATTTTTTTAACAGAGTTAATTCACTTTTTTCCAGGATCCAGCTGTGGCTACCACATAGGGATTTTTAAATTGAATTTGATTTAATTAATCTTATATCCAGTCACTTTGATGAAGGTGTTTATCAGCTATAGGAGTTCTTTTTTAGGGGTCACTTATGTATACTATCATATCATCTTTGAAAAGTGATACTTTGACTTCTTCCCTTCCAATTTGTATCCTTTTGATCTCCTTTATTTTTCTTATTGCTCTAGATAGAACTTCAAGTACTATGCTGAAGAGATGTGGAGAGAGTTGGCAGCCTTGTCTTGTCCCTGATTTAGTGGATCCAGAGAGAAATGAGAAGGAACTGGAAGAAGTAGAGGGAGGGAAACTACAATCAGGATATATTGTATGAGAAAAGAATTTATTTGCAAAAAGGAAAACACAAAATATTTTTTAAAACTCAACTTCTAGTCCAAACTATTAATTGTAGAAAATGAAAAATAACAAACATTAAAAGGGATTTGTTGATAAATTTGTAACACATGCTAACAGAAAAATGGTAACAGAAAAAAATTGGGGGACGTATAGACTCTGAGTTCAGCCCACAATCCACTATGACTGCATTTCACTGTAAAGTTAAAAGATTAAACACAACTTCAATCTGTTGCCTAGATTTCACATGGACTTGTATTTGATTCCTTCTCTGGGGGAAAAAAACATGATCTTGAAGCCGAAATGAGGAAAACTTGAGAGTATATGTAAAAACCACAATAAGTAACTACTATATATAAGCTTCTTAGGAATTTAATTAAAATTTCTCATTTGTGCCTTTTTAGACTGAAGGCATCAGGTCAAGGGCAGTCCTACAAGTTTATAATATCATAATCTGATGAAGCAGAATGGACAACCAGACAACTGGTTAACCCAAAGAAAACATTCTCTGTTCCAAACATTTATTTCGTTAGATGAAGTCAAGAGGAATAAGTACTGATACCAAAAATAAGATTTTCCTCTCTAGGGCATCATATTTTTATTTCCAAGATCACACAGATTGGTGTAACTTGCCCAAGATTCAAAGTTTAGTGAAATGTGATGATCCTGTAGCAGACTCAGGGGTCCTCAAGGATTATCACAGACCTCAGATTTATTGAGCTGACATGACAAAGAACTGGCAATACAGAGCAACCACATGTCAATGAAAAATGAATCAATGGGTCTTTTGAAAATGCAGGAACAGCTGCCTTTCCTTTCTGTGTGTTAGTCTACATGTTTCATGGAAGTCAGTATATGTGGGTTTTTACTTCAAGCACATGCTTCTGCTTTCCTACCTAATGACATGGGAGGGGTGTCCACTGGAGTAGAAAAATGAGAGAACATTTAAACCCCAACAAACATGGCATTTCACTGAAGAAAAAGCCAAAGAAATTCTGACAATTAGAATTTTCATAAGCCTGTCCACCTTTGCAACTCTGCCAAAATGTTTAATTAAGACCAAGTTTTTCCCATAAAAATATGTGGTCTGTGTACCAAATTTGAGCATTTTTCTAGCAACTACATTTAAAAAGTAAGCTAATGAAGTATTACAATCCTTTATTTTATTTAATTCAATATTTTGAAAATATTTCAAGTTATAATCAATGTAGACAAGATATTTAACAACCTTTTTGCATTGGTGTTATAAATTCAATGTATATTTTGTACAATCAGAAAAATGAAACAATAACAAGCTTGCCTTTATCTTTCATTTTTAATGAATATACATCTGAGAAAGAAATACAGAAAGCTTAATCCAAGATGTCGGCTCCAATCACACATCACTTCTGATCAGCAGGACAGCCAGGACTACACAGCAACCTAAAGACCAAACTGAGACAAAACACCAGTGCTGCTCATTCCCAGGTGAGAGTGATCCACATTGTGTGGAGCATGGTGGGTCTGAGCCCTGGTCACATAGCTAATCCGTAGAAAAGTCCTGAGGCACAACCCCCATTAGCCACCATCTTGAGAAAGACTGTGAGACACCTGTAGGCTCTCTCCACCCATCTGCTGCCTACCTGATCTAGGACATAGAGCATACACGCAGGCTAAGACCGGGCACCAGCGACAGGCCACATTAGTTGCCATCCTGTGAGCAGCTTTGGGCTTGGATCACTCTCTGCCCACCAGCTGCTTACTAGCCTAGCCCTTCTTGGTCACAGAGCAGATAGGCAGAGCCCTGCCATCTTGAAAAAGCCTGTGGAGCACCAGAGCAGCTTTGGGTTCCAATCTCTCTCAGCCCCCTAGCCATTTCCCAGCCTGGCCCATCTGTGATACAGATCATATAGACATAGTTGAGTCCATGCACCAGCCACAATCCACATTAGTTGCCATCCTGTGAGCAGCCGTGGATTCAGATCTCACTCCACCCACCTGAAGCTTACTGGACTGACACATCTAGAACACAGAGCAAATGGGCTAGCAGAGACCTGAGTAGGCCACATTCCACATTAGCTGCCACCCCAAGAGCAGCTTCAGGTTCTGATCTCTCTCCACCCTCTTGCAGCTTATTGGCCTGGCCCGTCTTGGTCACAGAGCAGACAAGCAGAACAAAAACCTGTGTAGACCACATTCCACATTAGTTGCCATTCCTTGAGAAGCCTTAGGCTCAATATCTCTCTGTCTGCTGGCTGCTAACTGGCCTACGACCTCTAGGATGCGGAGCAGATGAGTAGAGCCCTGCCATCTTGAGAAGGACTGTAGAGCACCCCAGCATCTTTGGGCTCAGATCTTCCTCCATGCCCCAGCTGTCTACCATCTGGAATACAGATCAGATAGGCAGAGTTGAGTCTGGTGTGGGCCACAACTCACATTTGCTGCCATCTCAAGAAGGTCGTGGGGCACCTGAGCATTTTGGGCTCAGATCTGTTGCAGCACCTCAGCTGTTTATTGACCTAGCCCATCTGGAACACAGAGCAGATAGGCAGAGCCCTGTCATCTCAAAAAGTACTGTAGGGTGTCTGAGCAGCTTTGAGCTTAGAACTCTATCAGCCTACTTCTTTCTTGCCTGACCAACTGAAATACAGAGAACCTAGCTGAGCTGAGCTGGGTGCAGGCTCCAACACTCACTGTGAGGAGGCCCTGGAAGCCCTAGAAAACCACCTTCAGCTTGGAGCTCTCTTTGCTTCCTCCCAATCTGCATGGCCCACATAGGACACAGACAGCAACCTTGGAGGAACCTCTAGGCCTTATAACACCAGAGACAACCAGATGCCTAGAAGCCAGTGCAAGAAAACTAGCAACAAAACTCAGAGCCATATAACACCACCAGAAACCAGTGATCCTACCACAGCAAGCCCTGGGCATATGAACAT
Source organism: Acomys russatus (assembly GCF_903995435.1). Taxonomy (NCBI): domain Eukaryota; kingdom Metazoa; phylum Chordata; class Mammalia; order Rodentia; family Muridae; genus Acomys; species Acomys russatus. The sequence continues at coordinate 43,293,008 of NC_067167.1, forward strand.
CCATGAAATGCAATAAGAAGACTTTAAAACTGAGGTGGTGGAAATGATAGAAGCCTTGAAAATCAAAAATAAATCACTGAAAGAACAGGAAAATACATTCAAACAGATAAAGGGATTGAATAAATTCTATAAAGAATTACAGGAAAATACATACAAACAGATGAAGGAATTGAATGAATCCTGTAAAGAATTACAAGAAAATTCAACCAAACAGGAGAAATAAATGAATAAAACTATTCAAGACCTAAAGAGGGTATTAGAAGCAACAAATAAAATACAAGCTGAGGCAATCTTAGAGTTGGAAAACATAGGGAAGTGAACAGGAAATGTTGACACAAGCAACAACAACCAGATACAAGAGATGGAAAAGAGATTCTCAAGTGTGGAAGATATGATCAAAGTTATCAATACATCAATAAAAGCAAACATTAAAAATAAAAAGCTCCTGAAACAAAACACCCAAGAAATCTTGGACACTATAAAGAGACCAAATCTAAGAAAAATATGAATAGAAGAAGAAGACTCCAAGCTCCAAGGCTTAGAAAACATTTTCAACAAAATCATAGAAGAAAACTTCCCTAATCTAAGGAAAGAAATGCTCTTAAACATACAAGAAGCCTACAGAATTCCAAATAGATTGGACCAGAAAAGAAAATCTTCATGCCACATAATAATCAGAACATTAAATGTACAGAACAAAGAAAGAATATTAAAAGCTGCAAGACAAAAAGGTCAAGTCACATATAAAGGCAAACCCATCAAAGTCACGCCTGACTTCTCAATAGAGACTATGAAAGCTAGAATGGCCTAGAGAGATGTCACTCAAACATTAAGAGACCACAGATGCTATCCCAGACTACTATACCCATCAAAACTTTCAATCATCAAAAGTGGAGAAAACAAGATATTCTATGAAAAAAAAACCAATCAGGTTTAATCAGTACCTAGCCACAAATCCAGTCCTAGAGAAGGTAATAGAAGGAAAACTCCAATTCAAGAAGGCTAACTACACCAAGGAAAACACAAGAAATAAATAACTCCATATCCACAAATCCAAAAGAAAGGAAACACACATATATTTGGCCACCATTATTAAAACAAAAGGAACTAACAACCTCTGCTCATTGATATCTCTCAACACCAATGGCCTCAACTCATCAGTAAAAAGACACAGGCTGACAGAATGGATGTAAAAACAGAACCCATCATTCTGCTACATACAAGAAACACACCTCAGCAATAAAGATACACATTACCTCAGAGTAAAGGGTTGGAAAACTGTATCCCAAACAAACATACCCAAGAAACAAGCTGGAGTAGCAATTCTAGTATCTGATAAAATTGACTTTCAACCAAAATGAATCAAAAGTGATAAGGAAGGACACTTCATCCTCATCAAAGGAAAAATGTGCCAAATTGATCTTTCAATTCTGAACGTCTATGCCCCAAATACAGGAGCACCCACATTTGTAAAAGAAAATTTACTAAAGCTTAAATTGCACAGTGAACTCCACACATTAATAGTGGGAGACTTCAATACCTCCCTCTCCCCAATAGAAAGATCATCAAGAGATAAACTAAATGGAGAAACAGTTAAACTAATAGACATCATGAAACAAATGGACCTACCTGATATCTACAGAACATTTCACCCAAATACAAAAGAATGCACCTTCTTTTCAGAACCTCACAGAACATTCTCCAAAATTGACCATATACTTGGTCACAAAGCAAATCTAAACAGATATAAGAAAATTGAAATAATCCCAGGCATTTTATCAGACCACCATGGATTAAAGCTGTAACTCAACAACAAAATAAACAACAGAAATCCTACAAACTCATGGAAATTGAACAACTTCCTGCTCAATGACTTCTAGGTAAGGGATGAAATAAAAAGAGAAATTTAAAACTTCCTATATTTTAATGAAACTGAAGGCACAATATACCCAAACTTATGGGACACAATGAAAGAAGTGGTAAGAGGAAAGTTCGTAGCACTAAGTGCCTTTATAAAAAAAAACTGGAGAGATCCCATACCATCAACTTAACAGCACACATGAAAGCTCTAGAACAAAAAGAAGCAGACACACTCAAGAACAGTAGACAGTTGGAAGTTATCAAACTCAGGGATGAAATCAATAAATTAGAAACAAACAAATAAACAAACAAAAAAGAGTTCAAATAATGAACAATTTAAATCCCTAGCAGCAATTTACATGACTTAACTGTCTTACCTGATAGTTTAAGTAGTAAGCTATAAGGGGAACTCAGAAAAACAAGATCAAAATCCATATTGATCTGTCTTACAAAGGCAGTCTGCAATGTTTTGCACTTGATAACTATGACTGCATGAGGATATTGAATATTTGTTGTGTTTATAGCAAATGAGTGATGATAAAATATTAAAAGTTATAATCTTTTCTGATCACTTCCTATTCAGTACATTATTGAAACATCATTCTTCCACAGTCAGCATATCCAAGGTACTACATCAAGGTCTCATTATAAGACAGTTTTCATTATACTTTTCTCATACTCAAGGACTTCATTTCCACCAGAAGATTACCTCTAAACTCTTTGCATCTTAAATCTTCCATCTGTTGCCCATTTCTAATAATGTCTCCTGACTTGCTCTGTCAGCCACTCCTCTTCCTATTGCTGCACATTCTGTATCTAATAAATTATTTATGTCCAGAATCTCTGAGAAATGATGAAGAGAGGCATGCCAACCTGCTCTATGAAATTTCATTCTGCCCTCTCTAAGACTAGCATGGGTGACCATGAATCAGCGGGAGCAGACATTTACCTAAACTTGGCCAGGAAATAACCATAAAGGTGAATGATGAAATGGTGAGTTCAAAAGCACAGGTATGGGCAATCTGATTGTATGGATCCTAAAACACAAAGTGAAAAACCTGACCAGCTGACATATTAAGAACTCTTTCCAGTAATCAGATAAATAGTTAATCCTGAAGCCCCACAGAGTTGCTCAATCTTAAGGAAGTTCAGTAGTATTTGAAAGTCTATTTTGTCAAAGTCACAGAAATATGTCAAATTAAATGACCTGTTCTAGCACATTAATTAGTCTTAAGACTGGAAAAATATTTTAAGTAATTAAAAAACAGGTTTTCTGGAATTAAGAAACTTTTCAGATTAACCAAACTCACAGATAATTGTTATTTTCTATTATTTTAACATGAAGAAAGACCTTGGAGTTATTAATACGTAGTCAAAATATAAAATAATGTGCACTGTGAAGCTAGCATCCCTATTCAAAGATTTAAGTCAGTTAAATTGAAAAAGGAGACAAATCAGAAAATGTATCTGGTTTCCCTGTGAGGCCCATGAAAGAGGGATTATGTCTGAGTCCTCCACTGCTAGATTCAAAGTGTTCGCAATAGCAGATACCCTGTAATTGCCTATCAATTTTCTCATTCAAGACTGCTTTGTGAACAGTCTAGATCAGCAGCTCTCAATTTGTGAGTTGTGAGCCCCTTAGGGGTTGAACAACATTGTCAAGGAGTCACATATCAGATATCCTGAATCAGATATTTACATTATGATTCATAACAGTAACAAAATTACAGTTTTGAAATAGCAATGAAAATAATATTATTGTTGGGGTCATCACACCATGAAGAAGTGTATTAAAGTGCCAAAGCATCAGGAAGGTTGAGAACCACTGGGATAGATGTTCAAAAATATAGTACTGTGTCCTAAAATGTCTGTAATATTTTCTGTGGTCCAATGTGTTACTCTGTTTTCTAAAACTCCAGGGATCTGCTCTTTAAGGAAACAGTGTTTGAAGCTTTGATTCACAAGGTAGTCTTGTTAAATAAGCAAGTGAGAGCCTTCATAGGCAATGCTAACATAATACATGCTCAAAATATTTTAAACATCACTATGTAGCTTTGGGATGTCAGGGTTGTGATTGGTAACTGTGTGCATCTAGATCACATGCAGTTTTCTAAAGATTAGAGGGAAGTTATATGCTTTCTTTTCAAAATACTGAAATTTCTTATTGTGTGTTGGGGTTAATTATATGGGAAAGCTACATATGTTTAATTTTATTTCAGTATTACTCTTTCCCAATATATATTTCTATAGAAAATAGTTATTATTTTACAAAAAGAAAAAATAAAATCTAACAATGAGGCCTTTGGAAAAATTCAAATGAGACAAGGGTCTACTACAAAGTAATTACAATGTAGTTTATAGGCATTAGCATGTGGCAAGCTTATTTTAAAATTTGTTAAGCATTGATGTAAACATTTTTCTACAATATTTTCATTTCCTTAGTACAGACTGCTAGTCAACTCCCCCAGGATTATAAAATATTTATAAAAGTCAAATTAATGTACTACCAAAAATAATCTAATAAATATTATATTCCCTTACATACAAACATGTTCTCAATAGAAATAGAAATTCCCTGGCACAGGCCAGTTCTTGTCTAATTTCATGTATGTTGTCCTATGTACTCTTTCACTGACTCTTCACACAGAAAGTACAAGGGCCTTCAGAGAGGGTAAGTGAATTTTGGATGCATAAGATGACTATGCAGAGGTCATAGTAGAAGACAGTTGAATACAATTTCTCTCTATAAGCTTTAACATTCTAGTCTATGACCCTTCATCATAGACCGTGTCTGAAGTATGTTAACGAATCACAGCATCTTCTGAAATGACTCTGGTACAGATCACAACACATATGCATGTGCAGGTTCATATCTGCACCCCACACCCCCACCATACACACATGAAAAATAGGTTTTTAAATTAAAACAGCTAATCACCTGTTATGTACTTCTCTTGCCCATCTATGATGAAATACAAATGAGAAGCTAAAATGAGAGAGGACTAGGGGATGTGGGGTTTCCATTATATATAAAGTCAGAGGTCTGATTCCTCTTGAGATGAATGAGTCTTTCTATCAGCCTCAGAGTCCTTGCCTATAAGATGATTCTAAGTATTGCTTCTGTGAGCTGCTATAAAGCACTGTCAGCAAGTTCAAAGAGAAATGAAGCATTCTGTTTGCTGGCCTCTAAAGCTCTGTCTAATTTTTGAAGGTATGTTCCATACTGCTCACTGTGAATTGTTTTGAAAAGAGAACTCTATAGGTTTTTACAATGAGAAGTAATTAACATTCATGCTGTGCCATCACATTTTCAGTTTTGAGAGACCTGTGTGGTAGGAAGAAACTAAGTTGCCAAAGTTCAAAAGGCAAGCTCCTCAGCAGAGCGGCATAATAGAAAAAAGGGTCACCTTTGACCAACTTCTGCTCTTGGCTAGCAAAGGTGAAGAGATTTTCACAGCGTACAGACCCTGTGCTCTAAGAGCCTCCTGCTGGATGCTTCTGATGGAAGGCGGGAAGGAAACGTTAAAGAAGTGAACTGTTTAAAGGAAGCTTTCTCCACAAAGAAGCTGTCTTCTATTGTAGCCAGTTCCAGATCCACCGTGGGGCACTCTTAAAAGAGGCCCCTTAAGGGAAGCTAAAACTACCATCAAAGAATAAAAATAGAATGCTTTGAGATTTATTTTGAAGGTTCTGTAAACACTTAGAGACCACAGACAGATTATATAGGATACTTCCAAAGACTAAGTGAATGTTGACATATGCACCTCTAAAGAACAAGGCTCAGCTGAGCAGGAAGGCAAAGGTTAACATACACTTTCCACAATATTTCAAATTTATGGTATGCAGAGCCATAAACCAAAGTGATATCTGAATGAAACTATTATAATAACCTGCCACCATTAGGGGATAGGAAATGTTAAAAACAGTCTTAGTATCCAGGAGACAAAATAATTCTTTGATATTTTTCCTCTGATATGAATAAGTAAACATATTATCCCTTATCATATGTATATAAAACAAGTTGAATATACCTGAGATACTAGCTGCTCTGAGTAGTTGCTGACATCATTTCTGATTATCATCTTTGTAACCTAGACTCTTTTTTACATCTTTCCAGACCAGGGAAGCATGTATCGTGACATAGGTCATACATGTGTGTACAATGGTATTATATAGACTAGATCAAGTATTTCTTTCCTCACCACTCTTTCCCAATAAGCACATTCAAAACTAAATCTCATGATTTTTACTTCAGTAGTATTTTATAGTAAATTATGAAGGTGGTTAAATATAAAGGATTTTTATTGTATTTTAACAAAAATATTTACTTGAACCAACTCTTTGAGTCCACTACAAATTAAAGCCAGGATTGAATTGCTTTAGTAACAAAAACACAGGGTTTCAGTTTTCTAGTTCTTAAATCCATTTGATAAGATAACATACTAGTCTGTGTGGTCTAGACACACACCATACACACACACAACACACACACACACACACACACTCAGTGCACACACACCACATTCCCCACATTAGGATTTCTGAGGGACTGAGGGACACAGATCTTCAGTCCACACCATCTACACTGTGGTACCACAACAGGTGCCAAGTCCTCCATATTTAACAGTGCTGCATTTCCTGGTTCATGACCTTGGCTGTACTACTCACAACATGAACACATAACTACCAAAGCTGCTCAGTATTCACCTTTATATCTCATCTGTAACATCTGCCAGGAGAAATGCAATGCAAAAATTCCCTCTGTAACAAGACCACACAGGAGCGCTGGTGGAAACAATTCTCCGGTTCTTCACTAATAACCCTTTCTCTCATCATAGCCAAAAATGAGTCTATCATCTATCATGGAAAGAAGAGGCTGATCTAGGACAAAGCTGAGCTGGATACTACACCAAAGCTTTATCATTTATTAGGTTAAGCTTGATTGATATGCCTCTTTTCCTGAAGTGACTTATTTTCCATATAAGCCATCAGTCTATTTTTCATAAATTACCTTTCACTTTACCTAGTGTCACCAATATATGAAAGACATGCACACTCATGATCAGTCCTGACTTCCCTGCATAAGTAAACTGCCACTTACATTGTACAAAAAAAAAAAACCCTAATAAATTATTTTAAAAGTTTGAATCTGGATAAATTATTCACATTCAGATATGCAGTATTATTTGGTTTTTAATCTTTTGGTTATCTCATGAGACGTTAAATTTAACAAATCCAAACTGAGCTTCTGAGTCTCATCACCCCACCATGCACAGATACAGACTTCTCCCACACACATATAGATGCAGAAACACACTTACACACACAGACACACACTAACACAGACACAGATGCACACACACAATACACACACATACCGGACACACACATACTACACACACATCACACACCACACCACACACACACATACACACACACCACACCACACACACACATACACACACACACCACACACACATACTACACACACATCACACACACACACATCACACCACACACATACTGCACACATCACACCACACACACACACACACATACTGCACACATCACACCACACACACACACACACACACATACTGCACACATCACACCACACACACACACATACTACACACATCACACCACACACACACATACTGCACACATCACACCACACACACACACACCCTGCTGTTCTACAGCATTGTCTCTTTTCTCTAAAGCAATACCATCTTACTTCCTCTTACTCAGTACATCATTAAAGTCATTGAGCCTCAGTTCTCATTTCACATCTGTATCAGCAGCACATGCACCTGCTTTAAAACATGTAGAAATTCCAGCTACTTCTCACTCTTCTACCACTTTGATGCTAATCCAAGCCCAAATCAGCTGCCCCCGTGCAAGCTGTTGTAATGCTTGCATGTGTGAATGTGCCTGTGTGTGTGTGTGTGTGTGTGTGTGTGTGTGTGTACTCTGTACGTATATTTGTGTGACTACCCATGCCCACATGTGGCCAGAAGGGGACTTTTCCTATCTTTCTCTATAACTAACTCTACATCTTGATGTGGGAATTGTCCCTTAGTGGGAAGCTTACCGTTTCCCCTAGGCTATCTAGACAGCAAGCATCATGGACAAGCCTGCCTCTTCGTCATCACACTGGTGTTACAGGAACATATTTGTGATGTAGGTGCTGAGGATTCAAACTCAGGTCCTTGTGCTTGTACAGGAAGCACTCTTCCCAGTGACCCACCTCTCAGTCTCCTCATCTGGGCAGTTTTAGGCCTCTCAAGAGGTCTCTATTCTCTGCACTGCCATATTTGGCCTTCTATAGTTTTTTCTCAATACAGAACCCTACTGATCTTCTTAAAAATATGAATTAGATAAATGTTTCTACTTTGTCTTTGTCTTTTTTTTTGATTGATGAAACTGTTTTAATCACTTATTGACTACTTATCTGATCAGAAACTAGTATTCTAAGGGTCCTTATTCCAGCTCAATCTATACATTACTTTGCTGGAAACACTCTCTTAGCTTGCATATTTCCCATTGCATTGCTTACCTGTGAATTTCTGTGACCACAGTAACTGGTGGAAACCACTATGGGAAGGCTCTTGGTTTCACAGGGTGCCACTTTATCATGGAAATAAAAGAATGGAAAGATGGCTCAGCTGATACTGATAACAGACAGAAACAGAAAGAATGGCAGGAACCAGGATTCAAGTATAACTTTCAGCGGTCCACCCCTAAAGACTTACTTCTACCAGGTAGACCCAACCCTTAAAACTTCCACAGCCTCCAAAACCAACACCAACACCTAGAGACCAGGCATTCAAAGGGTGAGGCTGGAGGGATAGTTCAGATTCTACCCATAACAGCCATTATAAATACATCAGACCCTCCATACTCATGAGCTCCAATTCCATGAAATCACCTATGATGGATCTGAATGTTTTGAAGAAAATTATGTCTATACTAACCATGCACAAATTGTTTTTATTACCTAGATAATGTAATATAACAGCTATTTGCATAGCAATAACAGTGTATTAGGAACTGCCCTAGTTAGGGTTACTATTTCTAGGATGAAATACCATAATCAAAAGCAACTTGGGGAGGAGAGGGATTATTGTGCTTACACTGCTTTATCACAGTTCATCGCTGAAGGAAGTCATGGCAGGAACTCAAGCAAGAAAGAAACCTGGATCCAGGAGCTGAGGCAGAGGCTCTGGAGGAATGTGGCTTGCTGTCTTGCTCCCTTCTGGCTTGTTTAGCCTGTTTTCTTATCAAAATACCAGGCCAGGGGCTGTCTCCGTGCATAATGGGCTGGGCTCTCCCCATCAAGCTCTTATTAAGAGAATGCTAGCTGGGCATAGGGGTGCACACCTGTAACCCCATGCCTTGGGCGGCAGACGCAGGTGGAGCTCTGTGAGTTCAAGGCCAGCCTGGTCTATAAATCAAGTCCAGAGCAGCCAAGGCTACACAGAGAAACCTGTCTCAAAAAAGAAAAGAAAAGAAAAGAAAGATAGAATGCTTTACAGGATTGCCTGCCTACAACCCAATATTATAAAAGTTATTTTCTCAATTGAGGTTCCCTCCTCTCCAATGACTTTAGCTATGTCAAGTTGAAATAAAACTATTGAAATTATTTTTAGAATAGGAGAATGTTTTTCATATGTTGCATACAAATGGTACACTATTTTACATAAGACATTTGCTCATCCTTGCATGTCAGCATCTGTGGGAGTTCCATCACCAATCCAGGATGCCCATCAATACAGAGAAGCTGGCTGCATTTGCTCAGACTTCATTTTCTCGCCTCTATTAGTCACCTTCATCAAACAGCCCACTTCCCTATACCCCTCACCCTGATCCACTTCTTCAAGCATTTTTTTTCAGAGTCCATTTCCGCACTTACCAGAGTAATAATTACTCATTTGCTGTGTTTATCTATTGCCTCTCTCCCCTTTTCTCTCCCATTTTCATTAGAATGGGAGTTTTAGAATGCAAGAGGCTTTGTTTTGTTCAATCACCTTTGCTAGGCACAAAGACTCACACATATTTGAGAAAAATGAAAAGGTACACTATTTTACAAATTAATTTTAACTTAAATAAAACAATGTTTAACATGGTTGTAAAGGCACAAAGCATATGTAGATAAAACATGTTTTCTTCATCAGTTCAAGGGCTCCTTTCTATATACACATCATTATTTTATGTTTACCCACAATGCAATTATTTTATCAATACCATGTTTTACAAACACAGGCTCCACATTTGTTGGCATTCAGGCTATCTCTTGATTTGCAAATGAAAATTAGTCCAAATGGTTACAGCCAAACATAATTTTTAGTGACAGGAAAAATTCAAAACTGCCAATATAAAAATGCATAGATGGTGTAAAAATTGAAGATACTTTTGAACAACTAAAATGAAGGCTATGTGTCAGCTTCATAAACATGCTTTTATTTACATTCCTCTAACACGGTTCATGTTTCTTCAGGCTCACACAGATATTTCCAAGGTATCACATGTTAAATGTTAAGAAAGCAAAGGCTGGGCTGGAGAGGTGGCTCAGCGGTTAAGAGCACCGTCTGCTCTTCCAAAGGTCCTGAGTTCAATTCCCAGCAACCGCATGGTGGCTTACAACCATCTATCATGAGATCTGGTTCCCTCTTCTGGTGTGCAGGTGTACATGCAGGCAGAGCACTGTATACATAATAAATAAATAAATCTTAAAAAAAAAGAAAAGAAAAGAAAAAAAAAGAAAGCAAAGGCTTCTCTCCCCCACTTCCCAATCTCTTTTCTCCCATAAGAAGAAAAATGGCATCAATATTTACCAAAGTACTTGGTCATCTTCCATCCAATATATATCAGGAATCAAGTCCTGTCAGTTCCTTTCACAGTGACATCACTGTAACACCACGTCATCATAGTCAACCACCATGTTTGTTTCATTACCTAAGAACATTTCTACTGTAGATGTTCTTTAAGTCTTACCTTTCTTAAATCCCCCTGAACAATGTCCATGGAATCAGGCCTTTCTATTGCTGGAGTCTCCTTCAGTTATTGACTCCTCTTTTTACAATCAAATAAAAGCAAATCTTATGTCTCACAATTCATAATAACTAAGAAATAGAACCATCTTAGGCATCCATCAACAGATGAATAGTTACAGAAAACATGGCTCATATACATCATGGAATTTTATTCAGCTGTTTAAAAAAGTGAAATCATGACATCTGCAAGGAAAATGGATAACACTGAATATCATTCTGTTAAGTGAAATAAGCCATACTCAGAAAGATGAACATATATCTTCTCTGGCATGGAGACTCAAGATGTGTGTGTGTGTGTGTGTGTGTGTGTGTGTGTGTGTGTGTGTGTGTGTGTGTTTAGTACTTATACACATGGAGGGGATTACAAAAACAGAAATTGGATTGAAAAAAGGGAAGAATATTTCTAAGGGTAGAGAAAATAAAGATTCATATAGACTGTGTAATTTTTCCTAAAGAAATGTGAATAAATGTCTGTTCATTCTAGAAAAAGATACTGTTCCACCAAAATCGATCTTGATGGACCAATGGCTTTATTTGTGTTACTTAAAGGAGCATGGATGACTCAAAGGCAGACACATCCACACAAGCCACTCCGACAGGTGATGAACCACAAAACCTGTGTGCCTAGAGCTCCTTTAACAACTTGATGACATTCCCACCAAAGAATTTCCTCCTCCTCAAAACTTTTTACTGTTATATGAATTTGTTGCTCATGCAGTTTTCTGAACTCCCTAAGTTTTAAGTTTCATGAGCTTCTTGCATCTATGTGCTCCTTTTTCCCTCCAAGAAGGATTGTTTCAAGTCAAAGGAAATAAGGGGACAACACTATGACATGATGACAGAAGCGGGTATTAGTTAGGGGTAAGTGGATAATAGCATTAGGGAACAGGTAGGAAAGGTGAAGGGAACGCATGAATTAGAACATAAATGACACATATGTATGAAAATGTCAGAATAGAACCCATTACTTTATATTTTGCTTATTTTTAAGCAAATATAAAGGAAAAAAACTTAACTTCACTTATTAAAATTTAATATCTTTTTTAAAAATTAATATATTAATATTGCCTGACTTTTAAAATCCATAGAAAGGAAACACTACTGAGTGAAAAGATCAGTGTGAGAGTTTAAAGTGGTGATTTGAGTTGAGTTTCCCCAGAAGCCACGATTAAGATTTCAATGTAAATAAATGATATAAGAGTTGACCCAAAAGGTATGAGACTGAGAAAGTTTCATCTAGAAATTACAGGTATTGCATGAGAACCTGCAATAAATAGGACTGTAAGTGCCTCAGAGACCCAAGGGTCCCAGCAACATGCACTGTGGTATTATAAACACAATAAGTCTTTCAGGGGAAAGGTAACCAGGGCAATGAGAAATCTTGACACTACTTAGCATGAGTGATGGCTGAAGGAATGAAGAATGCTTCACCCAGATAAAAAGTAATATGGAATCAGAAATTCACTTTCCATCTAAAAACACACTTAACCTTGTGTGATTGAAGGGAAATTGAAAAACAAATCACTTGGACATAAAACTACTTTCGTTTACCCAGTTTCTACATTATAATTGTTTTCCTTTCTGCTGATAAAAGAAAAGATGACATCTAGAATACTTATGACCTGGGATACTACACAAAAGACATATTTGCTAACTAATACATTTAAGTATATTCTAAAAGGGAATCAAAGTTTGAACATGATGTTTTCTATATTTAGTGAGAAAAATTCTCAGATTTATTTTTGTGTCATTCAGTGTAAAATATTAAAACTCTCTTATAGTTATATTTTACTGTGTGATTAAAATCTAAATTTTTTTCAAAAATGGTTAATTAACTAAAAAATATAACAAAGCATTTGTGATGTGGGAGATAAATGGTTTTCTTCAAATTATACTTCTTAATGATTTCAGATAAATATGAGCCTCTACTGAATTAGTGGAAGTTCCTGGTCTTAAAGCTCAGTTTCCTATCTGCCCCACAGCCACCAAGAGCATAAACAGCTAAGATGAGTGTAGGTTCTGAGGCCCTCCTTCTATTCAATCTTCTTCCTGAGGCAGTTTGTGCCTTGTCTGACTAAAGGCAGCAGTATTCCGGGCTGCCTTCTAAGCCCTTTTTAATGGGGAGTTTTATCTACAGTTCTGAAATCTGGCCTGTGGATGAAGACTCAGACTTACTATAAGGCTCTTGGTGGAACATGAAAGACAGCAAATATATATATAGATATAGATATAGATGAATTTCAGCTCAAAAGATAAGATAGAAGATGGGGATAAAGGGATTGAGGATAAAATGTTGTAAAGTAGCAAGATCACTTTCAAAGTAAGGCTAGCAGTACAGTTCTTTTTGTTTTATACTGGATATTGTTCTTGTTAATGTTGTTGTTTCTTTAAGAGCATCTCACACTGTAAAATGGGTTGGCATATAACTCACTAAGTACCCCAGGATGACTCCAAATTCATAGTGATTCTCTGCTTCACCCTACACCGGTTTTTATGTGATAAACTTTTCTTGGGGAGACACAACATATATGTCTACTCACCACACTGGGAGCACACAATAGACCAAAGTATGGACACCATCTAAGTCCACCTTGATGAAACATGAGTTTTATTGGTTTTTACATACAGGAATATGAATGAGAAGTTATTTACATGGGGAAATTTTCTCAAAGACAGTATCCCCCTAGTCCCAGCAATCATGAGTGGCAGCTCACAAAGCTAGGAAGCTGGAGCACACTGCACAGCCCATAAACAGCTCAATGTGTTGCACAGTGTCCTTTCCAGCTGACTTGGATCTAAACCTCTTCCCAGAAACTTGTCTGGTTCTGCTTCTCCTGGGCAGCCAGCCTGGTCTCAGTCGTTGCAGATTGTCTTGTCTGAATCTTTCCTGCAAGCTCAGCTTCACTCCTCTGAGAAGGACTCTCAGCTTTTATTGCTTACTCTGGCAAGGAAGAGCTTAATGAATGTGGTCAGTTTCAGGGACTTCCTGAAGCCATTTTGTGCTGTTTATCTTTCTGCTTAAGGAGCTTCTTTGCAGGATTGATTATTTGAATCTCAGAGAAAATTATTACAAAGCACGTGGTGGTACTACAGCTGTGCTTCATCAAATCCACTGCCGCATATATTTATCCTGCAATACAGAGACCCAAGAGTCTCCAGTCGATTGAACATATTCTTTTAAAGTATTTTTTTTCTAATTCTGAGATCTATGATCCTAAGAGTGTAGGATTAATTTCTGACAATAATGTATAGAATAGACCAGAGAAGAGTGTGTAGGTAACAAAATCAGCTAAGAAATATATCAATAATGCAGTTATATGATAAAACAAATAATATTAAAAATCTTAAGTGTTTCATGAGACCAGGAGTGTAAAGTGTAAAGGCTTAAAGATAACAAATGGAAGGGAAACTACATGTTAAGGAAAAGAATAACCAAGAAAACAAATAAAGAATAGAAAAGGAAGATAAGCTCTGGGGTAAATGGCATCCACAGTGAGTCTAATGTAACACTTGATCTAATAAAATTAGGAATGATCACCAAGTGATGTGAAATATAGCACAGAAAGTCAACACTAGGGTCTGTGGACAAGGAAACCATCTGTACATCATTTGTCAAAGTGATGACAATAGATATGTTTCCAATACACTATAAAAGAAAAATGAGCTATTTGATGTCCAATCTGAAGAAACACAGAGATGGGGAGAGAGGGGAAGAAGGAAGGAAAATGCATCTTACCTAGGACAAAGGTCAAAATCAATGAGTCAATAATTTGTCTTACATAAAGAAGGACCACTCTGTTCCTTAAATGCTATAGGCTCATTTCACTATTCACTCCTCAAAAACTTTCATCTCAAATTTTTGGTTGTTCTCCTCTTCTATCAAAGGCATTTCAGTATGAACATTTATGGAAAAGAAGCTACCTACAGGCATCTGAAAAACATATATTCTCAAGTGCAGTAGTTCTAAAGCCTCAGTTGCTACCAACAGACCCATAGCCAGTGAGGAAGCAACGTGTCTTAAGTAGCTTTAATAACAAAGTACAAATGTTGCCTACCTTTCGTGATGGCTAACTTTGGTTGCCAACTTGACACCCTTGAGAAGAGGAACAATAAATACAATCATAAAGGATTTTCTAGAATATCATTACAATTTTTTAATTAAGACCTAAGTAATATAATCAAGTCTTTCCCTCTCTCTTTACCTCACTTTACATCCCACTCTTGTTCCTTTCCTTGTTATAAAATTTACCTTGGCCTAAGGCTGAAGAAACATTCATTGCAGAGAGGACCAAGGAGTTTGCTCTGAGATTGTGTCTCCTAGTAACATCAGACACCACACCCATTAAGTCTCACCAACATGACAGCCAGTAAGCAGTGTTCTACCATGCTCTCTGTTCACTTCCTGCCTTCAGAATCCTGCCTTCAGCTTCTACCCTGGCTTCCAGGTATGGGAAATGATAACCTGTAAGCCAAAATAAACCTTTTTCTCCCTGAGTTGTTTTTGGTGTTGGTGTTTGTCACTGAAATGGAAATAAAACTAAAATACCTTTCTAAAACTAAATTACATCCAATGTTATATCTAAAACATTACATCTCTTTTGGTGTGTGTGTGTGTGTGTGTGTGTGTGTGTGTGTGTGTGTGTGTGTGTGTAAGCACGCATGTGTTAGGTGTAGATGTGGGGAGTGTGTATTTGTGCGTACACAGGAATGCCAGAGGAGGATGTTTGATATCCTGCTGTAGTTCTCATACTGAAACATGCAGTTAGACTGCCAAATCAGCAGGTCCCATCAATCCCTGTCTCCAGCTCCCACAGCACTGGTCGTTCTGCTGCATTGCAGAAACACCTATCTTTTTCACTTGGGTACTGGGAATTTGTGCTTACACAACACATGCTTTTACATACTGAGCAATCTCCCCAGCCCAAATGACGCACTTTAATAGTCTTGCATAATGGCAGGCTTTTAAAGTAAGAGACAAAAGAATAGTAGAGTCTTAGAACCTTAAAAATTGCAGAGATTATGGTTACTATTATGGAGTCAGTTTCTGCTCTGAACCATATACCACAGAAGCAAGATGGTTTGATAAACAATCATTAATATGTGTTTCAGATTTCTCATGAAACTCAACGGGTTTGGTGATTTTTGGTTCTATTGGTTTCATTATTGTTTGGTTTGGTTTGGTTTGGTGTGGTTTTGGTCTGAGCAAAAGGGACAGAATAATTGGTACCAAATATCAAATATTTGTAATGATGAACACTTTATCATAGCCTTGAAAACCAGAATGATTCTTTATCATTAAGAGAAGAGATTACACGACATGGTGTTAGTCAGAGAATATTACAGAGTTCATTAGCAGAGCTTCAGTCACCAGGTTTGTTTTTATTTCACAAGAATATGATCTTTGCAACTAGCTATCATTCAGATCCATGGGGTACTTAAACCACTCTCACCTCTCAGTCTCTGCACAAAACCCAACTCCATGTCTGATCGGCCAACCCGAGTCAAACTTGAAAATGTTGAAAAAAAGAGAACAAGAATAGATAAAAGGAAGAATGGAAGGAAAGATTGGGAGGACAGTGGAAAGAAGCAGGGAGATATGGCCCCTGAAGACATGCAGTTTCTTCCCTTCTCCTATCTACCCGTGGTGCATTTCAAGTGCAAAATAACTCCAAGGTGGCAGCGATTAAGTTCTAACAACTAAGGCAGGTGTGCTCTGTTCCGGTAAGTGCAGAGGTGGGAGCCAATCTAACAGTCCAATCTCTCTGCCACTTTACCGGATGTGGCATGCTGTGCACATCACAGTTCCTTAAGACAAATGCATTTCAAAAGGAAAATTAGTCTCGAACATTGAAACTTGCAACTGTGTATATTTTACCAAATGTCAATTGCCATTTGCTAGGTAATTTGAGTTAGTCTGATTCATTATGCAGTTCCAAGCCTAGAAAAGTTATTTCAAATTGAAAAAACCAAAAATGGCTTGTCCCAAATCTTAGACTACATGCAGTTTCCAAAAGTGCAATTTAAGCCATTACCCATCATTCACTTATAATTTTGCTTTCTACTCCTTTGCCGCCAGCTAGGTTACAACCTCCTGACCATAAGGAAAATTGCTTCAAGTCTCACCTTAATTCGTCCATTTAAAGATAATTTCAGATAACAGCATACATTTTTTCAAGTGTCTACCAGACCATTCTCATTTTTTTCTTGTTAAATTCTAGAGAAAACTCATTTTTATTTCAAGTTTCTCTTCAGAATTTTGTCATTCTTCATTAATGGTTAACTGCAGTATTGTTCCTATAATAAAATATTTTTTCTGTACATAAATACATCCCAAATTTTGTATTTTTTGGCATGGATGCCAAATTTTTGACAAGATTATTTTATGATTATATAATTGAGTGAATTAAGATTTTTAGTCTCTGTAGAGCAATATCCTATGGCTGCTACTGGGAGTGACTTGACTTTTGTGTTCTAAAAGCTATCTTTGTTTTCTACACCTACACATACAGAGAGAGAGAGAGAGACAGAGAGAGAGAGAGAGAGAGAGAGAGAGAGAGAGAGAGAGAGATTAACTCATTTAATTATCAAAATATTCTAAGAACGAGTTATTTATTCCATATTTAAAATATTTCCTCCACTCAAATTTTGATATTAGGGATTGGTTGCTCATCAAGAACATTCTGCAAATCTGGTATACAGTTGTATCCACAAATATGTGCACTTTTGGTCTCCTCTTTCATGCTTTACTTTTATTAGTGTTGCATAGTTTGTAATTCTTTTACTGAAAATCTTCTAATTTGACATCAAAATAGAGGACCCTCCACTGTTTAACTTTCATGCTTGCACATTTGTTACTCTATTTTGTTTCCTAGATTTCTTTTAGCATCTCAGTCTGCTAAGGGTGATGTTCCTCTTGTGCTGCTGCTCTCAGACTGAATGAACTCTCTAAGCACAGAGATGCTCAGCTGTCATATTGATTATGAACAGTTGTCTCACCAAGTTTATTCCCTCATTTTAACTGCTGAGGCCCTCTGCCTCATTCTAGTCAAATAACTTGATTTTGTGCCTCAGTCTTATGAATACTTCCATCATAAAGTGATTTTGATAAGCCACTGGTTGTTCTTGTTACTCTGATTTCTTAGCCCTTCAATGCCATGCTTAGCCAGCATAGCAAGCAAGACATCCATTGATCCTTTATAATTTTCCTTACCTCCAACTCTGTAATCTAATCTTACTAAATCCTTGTCATAAAAATCAAATTTCCTTTCTCATCTCCTTCTTTCATTAGTTCCCACCCATGCCCTCAACACCTACCAGGCCCTTATCCATCCCATTCTTCTGACCAGCTCAAGACTCCTCACTCAGATTTCTTTTTCTAAGTTACCATGACAGAGATAATATGATAGTTCAGTCCTCATAGCATTTTAGGCTCACCTCTTCTGGACATCTCACAGCCGTACACTGTCTGTAGCTCCATTCTCTCTGCAGATGAAAACCTGACTTTGCGCATTCCTACATGACTTGAAATAGTAATGTGTGGGAAAAAAAACTTAGAATATTTGGCCCTAAATGGGATGCCTCCATCAGTTCCTCCCTCTTGGAGCTCAGGGGACTGTGCAGAAGAGAAGAAAGATAGATTGTGAGAGTCAGGAGGGACAGAGAACACCAAGGAAACAAGGCCTTCTAGACACAGAAGTACTGGCGCACAAACGAACTCACAGAGACTGTAGCCACACACAGGGCCTGCATGAGTCTGCAGCAGACAGGGTCTCAGCAGAGGGGAAGTGAACATACACACCCATCCCTAACCCAGAAACTATCTGCAAGTAACTGCTCACAAAGGAAAACTTGGTTTAGCCAATGGAGTCTCACTGCATACACAAAAATAAAAGAGAAGGCACAAGAATCAAAGAGCCATTCATTCACATATTCAGTGATCCCATACAAGTACTAAACTGAATAGTCTGTCTAGAGAGGACCTAGTTCAGACCTGTGTAAGCCCTATGATTGCTCCTTTAGTCTCTGTGAGTCCATATGAGCTTTACTCACGTTGTTATAGATGGCCTTGTTCTGCTCTCTTCCTTCCCCTCTGTCCCCCCCATTCCTTCTGCCTCCTCTTCCACAGTGTTCCCTGAAATTTGTTCTCATTTTTTATGGGAGAAAATCTCTCTAAGGATGGCTAAGACACCAATCTAGGAGTATAGCATAAAGCCATTTTGAGTCATTTCATTGTTATGTTTTGGAGGTTTTTATTTTTTTAGTTTGTTTGTTTTGTGGTTGGTTGGTTGGTTTTTGGTTTTTGAGACAGGGTTTCTCTGTGCAGCCTTAGCTATCCTGGACTCACTTGTAGACTAGGCTGACCTTGACCTCACAGAGATCCACCTGCCTCTGCCACCTCCCCCCCCCCCGAGATTTCTGAGATTACAGCCATGTGTCACAATACCTGGCTTACGTTTTTTATACCAGTTGTATTTGCTTTTACCTTAGGTATATGGGTTCTCAGGTCTCTGGTTCTTGGTCACCTATGCAGTGTCAGGTAGGGTTCCATCGAATAGAATGGACCTTAAGTCAAATCAGACATTGATTGGTTACTCTCACAAGGGTTATGACATCATCACCCTCACATATTTTGCATGCAGGAAATATTACAGAACAAAGAGACTGTGACTGAGTTTGTGTTTATGTTTCTCTTTTGGTAGCCTATACAGTACCTTCCTGGGTCATAAACACTACAGCATAGGGGTGAAAGTTGTATGTAGGCATGAGCTCAACATCTACATGTTCAGCGAGTCTATGGGTGTGGTCTTCAGCAATGGGGCCCTGCTGTCAGTTTGTGAAGAACAACCATTTGTCTTGGCAACCACCTGGACTGTTTGGGGATTTTCATGGGATCTCTACTGGCTGGTTTTGTATGTCAACTTGAGACAAGCAAGAGTCATCACAGAGAAAGGGAACTCAGCTGAATAAAACTCTCCCATGAGATGCAGCTGTAAAGCATTTTCTCAGTGATAAATGAGGGACAGCCCAGCCCATGGTAGTGGTGCAATGCCTGGGCTGGTAGTCCTGGGTTCTATACGAAAGCAGTCTAAGCAAGCCATGGGAAGAAAACCAGTAAACAGCACCCCCATCATGGACTCTGTATCAGGTTCCTGCTCTATTTGAGTCCCTGACCTGACTTCCTTTGGTAATGAACATCAATGTGGAAGTTAAGTGTAACTTGCTTTTTTCGGTCATGGTGTTTATTTGCAGCAATAGAAATGCTAACTAAGACAGTATCCTCTCAGCCAACAACTCAATTGAACAAAGCCCAGTTGTAGAGCTTGTTTAGTGACAGAGGGTGGCCAGTCGCAGTTCTGTCTCCATCTCCCTCATTGGTTGGAGATTTCATTACCATAGACTTCATGCATTCTATGAAGATTTTGCTGCAATATGTGATTTCACTACACTAGGTTTCCTTATCACCCTTCAAATGCCCTTTAATTGTGTCTCTACTTATGTCCTCCCTCAATCCTGCCTCCCTCTCCCTTCGCACCTAATCCTCCTATGTTCACCCCACAACATAAACTCCAGTCCACTCATAAAATCTATTCTAGTTCCTCATCACAGAGAGAAGTAGGTGTCACAGCTAGTCCCTCTTATATGCCTAACCCCTCTAGGTCTTCAGAGTAAAGTTCTGTTATCATTTACTTAACAGCTAATGTCTACTTATAAGTAGATATATAACATATTCGTTTTTCTGAGGCCTGATTACCTTATTCAGGATGACTTATACTAGTACCATCCATTTGCCTACAAATTACATGATGTTATTGTTTTTAACAGTTGAATAATACTCCACTGTGTAATTGTACCACGTTTTCTTTAGTCATTCTTCTGCTAGGGAACATCTAAGTTGTTAGTTCCATTTTTGAATGTTATTAATAGAACCGTAATGAACATAGTTGAGCAAGCTTTCTTGTGGTAGAACAAAATGTTCTCTGGGTATATGCCCGAAAGTAGGTCTTGAAGTAAAGTAGATGGATTCTCAACTTTCTGAGGAACCAACATAATGATTTCTATACTGAGTGTTTAAGTTTGCACTTCCACCAGCTATGGAGGAGTGTTCCCTCACTCTTCACACTCACCATAATGAGCTGTCACTTGTGTTATTGATCTTACCCATTCTGACAGGTGTAAGATGGAATCTTAAAGTAGGTTTGATTTGCATCTCCATGATGGCTAAGGATGTTGAGCATATCTTTAAGTTTTTCTCAGGTATTTGAGTTTCTTCTACTAAGAATTCACTATTTAAATGTATGCCCCATTTTTAATTTAACTACTTAGTTTTCATAGTTTCTTGAGTTCTTTCTATATGTTGGATGTGGAGTTGGTAAAAATCTTTTTCAATTCTACAAACTGACATTTTATCCAATTGTATCCTTTGCCATGTAGAAACTTTCAAGTTTCATGAGGTCCCATTTATTGATTGTTGTTTTAAAATGTCTATCCTATCAGTGTTCTGTTCAGGAAGCTGACTCCTGTGCCAACACATTCAAGTCTATTCCCCACTTTCTCTTCTATTAGGTACAGTCTCTGTTATTTTTTAACATACTGGCCAAAGTTTCCCCTTTATGCTCTCCTCCCACTCCCTCCCTTCATCTCTCTACTCCCCAATCCTGTCCACTTCTCCATTTCTCCTCAGAAAAGACAGGCCTCCTATGGATATCAACCAGACATGGCATATCAAGTTTTAGTAACATGAGACACATCCTCTCCTATTAAGGCTAGACAAGGCAAGCCAGTAGATCAAAAAGGTCCCCAAGGCAGGCAACAGAGTTAGAAACAGACCCACTCCCCCTCTAAGAAGTCCCACATGAAGACCAAGCTACACAACTGTAACATATGTTCAGAAGGCCTACATCTGTCCCATTCATGCTCTCTGGTTGGTGGTACAGTCTTTGTGAGCCCCAAAGAAACAAGGCTAGTTGATTCTGAAGGGTTTTCTGTGTTATCCTTCACTCCTTGACCCCTCTGGCTCCCACAGTCCTTCCTTCCCATCTTCTACAGAATTCCCTAAGTCCACCTAATGTTTGGCTGTAGGTCTCTACATATGTTTCCATAAGTTGCTGTGTGGAGTCTATCTGATGAAGATTATGCTAGGCTCCCATCTACAAGTATAGCAGAATATTATTAGCAATGTCAGGAGTGGGATCCTTCTCATGGCATGGGTCTCAAGCTGGACCAGTCATTGGTTGGCCAGTCTCTCAATTTTGATGCCATCTTTACTCCCAAAATATCTTGTATGCAGCACAAATTATAGGTTGAAGAGTTTGTGGGTGAGTGGGTGTCCCAGTTGCTCCATTGGAAGTCTTGCCTGGTGTAAAAAGATGTCTGGTTCAGGCTCCACTCCCAGGAGTCTTAGCTACCGTCACCCTCATAGATTCCTGGGAGTTTTCATTGCCCAAGGTTTCTCACTTGTCCCAAAGATGTTCCCTCCTCAATTTCAGTTGTCTCATTGTCCCATTCTCATTCCTATTGCCTCCCTACCACCATGCATGGTGAGGATATTTTACCATCCTGTAGGCTGCCATTTTGTCCTTTCAACAGTTCCCATGGCTACAAAAGCTTTTCAGTTTCATGAGGTCCCATTTGTTAATTATTGATCTTAGTCTCTGTTCTACTTGTGCTCTGTTCAAGAAGATGTCTCCTGTCACTATACAGTCAAGGCTATTCCCCACTTTTTCTTCTATCGGGTTTAGTGTTTCTGGTTTTATGATGAAGTCTTTGATCCACTTAAACTTGAATTTTTTGCAGGGTGATAGATATGGATCTCTTTGCATTCTTCTACATAGAGAGACATCTAGTTAGACCACCAACATTTCTTGAAGATTTTTTTCTATTGTGTATTTCTTGCTTCATTATCAAAAGACAGGTGTCCATAGGTATGTGGATTTATATCTGAGTCTTCAATTCCACTGATCAACCTATTAGGTTTTATGTTTATAAAATGTGAATATTATTACCAGATATCTGTAGTGTATCTTGAAGTTAGGGGATAGGATATCTTCAGGAGTTCTTTTATCGTATTTGGTTTAGCTATACTGGGTTGTTCCATATGAAGTTGAGTATTGTCTTTTCAAGGTCTATAAAAAATGGCGTTGGAATTTTGATGGAGATTGCATTGGATCTGTAGATTGCTTTTGGTAGAATGGTGATTTTTACTATGTTAGTCCTACTGACACATAAGTATGGGACATGTTCTTTTATCTTCTTCAATTTCCTTCTTCAAAGACTTGAAGTTTTTGCCACACAGGTCTTTCACTTGTTTTGTTTGAGTTACACTAAGATATTCTATATCATTTTCACTTATTGTTTTGGATGTTGTTTTCCTTATTTATTTTTCTGCCAATTTGTCATTTGTGTATAGGATGGCTACTGATTTTTTTTTTAATCTTGTATCCAGCCACTTCAAAAAAGTTGCTTGTAAGTTGTAGTCATTCTCTGGTAGAATTTTTGGGTTTGTTTATGTATACTATCATATTGTCTATGAATAACAATACTTTGATTTCTTCCTTTGTAATCTGTATCCCCCTGATCTCCTTTAGTTGTCTTATTTCACTAGCTAGAACTTCAAATACTTATTGAATAAATGTGGAAAGAGTGGACAGCCTTATCTTGTTCACAATTTTGGTGGAATTATGTTGAGTTTTCCTTTATTTAATTTAATCTTGGTTATAGCTTTGCTTTAAACTTTATTTTGTTTATGTATGTACTTTTTATTCCTACTCTCTCCAAAAATTTTAACATGAAGAAGTATTGGATATTTTCAAAGGCTTTTCAGCATTTAATGAGATTATCATGTTTTTTCTTTCAATTTGTTTATATGGATTACATTGATTGGACTTTATATATTCAAACAACCCTGTATCTCTATGTTGAAGTCTATTTGATTATAGTGAATGATGTTTTTGATGTGTTCTTGGATTAGATTTTTGAGTATTTTATTGAGCATGTTTGCATCTATGTTCATGAGGAAAATTGGTCTGTAATTCTCTTTCTTTGTTGAATCTTTGTGTGGTTTAGGTATCAGGATGACTGTGACCTCATAAAATGAATTTAGCATTGTTCATTCTGTTCCTATTTTGTGGAATAATTTGAGGAATATTGGTATTAGGTCTTCTTTGAAAATCTGGTAGAATTCTGTCCTAAAACCATCTTGCCCTGTACTTTTGGGGGAGAGGATACAGTTTTAATGACTGCTTCTACTGCCTTAAGTGTTATAGGTCTATTTAAATCATTTATCTGATCTTGATTTAACTTGGTAAATAATATCTATCAAGAAAATTATCTGCATCCTTTAAATTGTCCACTTTTGTGGAGCATAGGTTTTTAAAGTATGGCCTAATGAATCTTTGGATTTCCTAAGAGTCTGCTGTTATATACACCATTTTGTTTCTGATTTGGTTAATTTGGGCATTCTCTCTGTGTCTTTTAGTTAGTTTGGATAAGGGTTTGTCTATCTTGTTAGTTTTCTGCAAGAGCCAACTCTTTATTTCATTCCTTCTTTGTATTGTTCTCTTTGTTTTTATTTTATTAATTTTAGTCCTCAGTTTGATTATTTCCTGCCATCAACTCTACTTGGGTATGCTTGCTTTTTTTGTTCTAGAGCTTTCAGGTATACTGTTTAATTGCTAGTATGAGATCTCTCAAATTTTTAAATGAAGCTACTTAGTGCTATGAACTTTCTCTTATCATTGCTTTCATTGTGTCCCATAAGTTTGATTATGTTGTTCTTTCATTTTTATTGAATTCAAGGAAGTCTTTAATTTCTCTCTTTATTTCTGCCTTAACCAAGTAGTCACTCCATAGAGAGCTGTTGAATTTCTATGAGTTTGTTTTCTTTTTTGTTTGCTTGTTTGTTTTTGTTTTGTCTTGTTTTGTTGTTGTTTCTAGTGTTGTTGGTATCTGGCTTTAATCTGTAGTGATCTGATAGGATGCAGGGAGTATTTTAGTTTTCTTATATATGTTGAGACTTGGTATGTTACTAGGTATGTGGTAAATTTTGGAGACTGTTTCATGAGGTACTAAAAAGGAGGTGTATCCTTTTGTGTTAGGGTTAATGGTTCTATAGATATCTGTTAAGCCTATGTTAGCTCCAGTAGTTCTCTGTTTAGTTTTGTCTTGATGACTTGTCTATTGGTAAGAGTAGAGTATTGAAGATTCCCACTATTGATGTGTGATGCAAACATTGATGTATAATTTAAGCTTTATGAATGTTTCCTTTACAAATGTAGGTAGGTGCCCTTGTGTTTAAGGCATAGATATTAAGAATTAGAAAATTGCCTTGGTGGATTTTTCCTTTGATGAGTATTAAGTGACCTTCCCTGTCTTTTTAATTAACTTTGGTTTGAAGGCTGTTTTGTTAGATATTAAAATGGCAAGACTAGCTGTTTCTTAGGTCCATTTGCATGAAAACACTTTTTCTAACCCTTTACTCTGAGGTAATGTTAATCATTGATATGAGGTATGTTGCTTGTTGCAGCAGATTCTGTTATTTTGATGGTGGTGATGGTTGTAGTGGTGGTAGTGGTGGTGGTGGTGCTGTGTGTGTGTGTGTGTGTGTGTGTGTGTGTGTGTGTGTGTTTCTATACTTTGAGTTTTTCTGATGTGAGACTATTTACTTTCTGTGTTTTGAGGGTATAATTAACCTTCTTGGTTGGAGCTTTTCTTCTTGTTCGTTCTATAGGGCTGGAATTGTGGATAGATGTTGTTTAAATTTGACTTTATTTTGGAATATCTTGTTTTCTCCATTTAGGCTAATTGAAAGTTTTGTTGAGCATATTAGTCTCTGTGGTCTCCTAGACTCTTCAGGACATCTGCCCAGGCCCTTTTGGCCCTTACCATCTCTGTTGAGAAGCCACATATAATTCTAAAAGGTTGGCTTTTATATATTATTTGGTCTTATCTTTCAGCTTTTAATATTCTTTCTTTGTTCTGTCTGTTTACTATTTTGATAATTATGTGGTATGAGGACTTTCTTTTCTGGTCCAATATATTTGGTGTTCTATAAGCTTTTGCACCTGAGTTGTACGCTGTAACCTACAGCTGGAACCCACCTGAGGTTCTTGTAGTCTGTAGGGCTTCTTGTGGAGAAGGGGCTTCAGTCCAGATATGATGATGAGGAGAGAAGGGACAGTTGGAAAAATGTTGAGCAGGCACTGAGGGAGTATTGGCAGCCTATGGATGGGAGGCTCTGTGAGGTTTTGTTTGCTGGCCTTTGGTGAAGCAGAGGTCTTCCTGCAGAGCTGTGAGTAGAGATATGGTTATGAAGAGAAGAATGGAAATTGCGCTGGGCTAGGCAGGCACTGGGAGAGTGCTGATGGGTGGATGGGGGGTTTACCTTGGGTTCTGGGTGCCAAAGTGGCCTATAGTGGAGGGGAGGGTATCTGCAAGATGTGTGAGCTGGGATATGGTTGGAAGTACAGGTTTTTAAAGAATGTTCTTAAGGTTCTCTGGATTCCTCAGTCTTTTGTTATGTTCCCCTTTTCATTTCTGATTTTCTAGTGTTCCTTTTTTACTGATTCTTTGTGATTTTTCAAATTATATACCCAAGTCCCACTCATCTCTCAATCTCCTTGTATCCACCCACCACCATTGCAATCTTCCCCTAAAAATAAAAAACACAAACAAAAAGGTAAATAAAACAAAGTGTGGCTCTTCCGGGTTATCCTATTGTTGTTCTGTGTCAAGGAGATCTTACAGTTTTGGATCTACAGAACCAGTTCTGCACATGCGAACAGTTCACAGATTATGTAGATTTGGGGGTGGGCCAACTCAAAGCTCTGGGTCTGAGTCTGAGTGGTAACTAAGCTGGTCAGCCCTCTGGCTCTTCCTTACACACACCACCAGGAAGAGTTCTCCAACGCTGTTCTTGCTAGGCTACCCTATGCTGCCATTGGCAGGAGGCTGGGTCAGATTTCCTGTTTTTATGCCCATGTGGCCAGCTCAACTGTACCCATGCCTCCAGAGCTAGCTCCACTATGCTGACAAGTTGAGGCACGTGACACTCTTTCAAGTTCTACAGATGACAAGAGGTGGGCCACCTCTCTAGCTCTCACAGGCTTGTAGGTATCTCACTTATGCCTTCCCTATCAGGGACAACTCCACTGTGCTGTCCAGATGAAGTATGGGGCCCACATTTCCATCAATGATAGGCAGGGATAGCTCTCCAGCTTTCACAACCTCATGGCCAGCTCTCCAGACTGTTGCAGGCAGCAAATGGTAAGGGAAGAGTGAAGGGAGGGCATTACCTCTACACTCATGTCACCTCACAGCAGAGAAATGGCAAGCTAGTATTCCGGTGCTTTCCCACGCCCTCAACACCAGGACCAGCTCCATTGTGCTACCTGGGCAGGTAAGGCATGGACAGAGCCAGTTCTCTTGAGTGCTGCAACTGATGAGAGGTAAGTCCGGAATTATGTAGTCAGTGGGGGCAGGCCAGTTCTGTGTAGCCTCTGGACATTCATATGGTTCCAGATGGTTGCCGGGACCAGGGATGTCCCCATGGTCTCTAGTGGCAATATGAGACATGGACATTGATACTAACTCTTGGTGCTGCATAGCCATGGACCCAGACATGGTCCTCAGTGGCAGCATAGGTTGAGACTGCACCATGACCTCAGGAAATAGGGCCGGTTATTCAGAACAGGCTATTACTCTCTTCCCTCATATTTTCACCTCTTTTCACAAGGCTCAAGCTACTCCATTTATTTTTGTCTTCCTTCTTTCCACCACACACTTGCACCCTATAGTGGATCCCACTGCAGGTGGGCCACATGGCTGGTGGGCCTCTGGGTGGACTCTTCTGTCCACACCAAGTGGTATGGCATGAATGCAAGAGGGCCTCTAGGTGTCTATAGCCTGATCGTGTAGCATGGCAACATCACATAATGCAGTTGCCTCTCAACACCTCTCCCTATGAGAGTAATGTTATTATTGTTCACTGTGCAAATATTGAAATGCTGATGTCTATGCCCCCATATCTGGTTGCAATCCTTATTCTGAGACTCTCCCATCCAAACCTTGCTCCCCAACTGTGCCCTGATATGTCAATAGAGCAGCTTAACAGCCAGTCACTGAGTATGGGAGAGAAAATGGCTAGATTTTCTGCCAGCTAGGGGAGAAGGAGAAGATAAAGAGAGGAAATGGGCATGAAACTACTAAGAGAGGTCCAGGAAACATCAAGAGAGAACAGCTAAAGTTGAGAAAGTCATAAAATGCAAGTACCTTGGGGATTTATGCTGGGAGAAAGCCAGATTAGTTTGGATATGCACGTATCTGTTGTGCCATAAAGCTTATTAAACAAATATAATAGTTTAGTCTCAGTTATTTTGGCACTATCCTGGTTAAGAGAAAAACTGTAACACGTTTTTAAAACTAGCACTAACATCTCCCCATCCATCCCCATGGCAAGGCAGTGGGCAGCTCTCTGGATGTCTCCCATCAACCACACTGTGTTATGAGGTGGGAGATGGGGATCTGGAGGTCTCTTAATATTATTTTTAACCTCTACTACCATCAACACAGCCCTGAGATACTGTAATGGACTCCTTGTCACTGACCCCATTTCTCATTTTGTTAATTTGGGCATTTCCTTCTGCAATTTAGTTAATTTTAATAATTGTTTCATTATTCTTTGCACTGCTCGCTTTCTATTTTATTGAATTTGGTTGCTTCTTATCATTTTCTTTCATTCATTCATTTTATTTCCCCTTCTTACTTTCCTTCTTTCCTTTTTCTTCTTCTTCTTTTTTTCCCTAGAGCTTTCAGGCATTCTGCTAAATTTCTAGTAGGAGATCTTTCTGGTTTTTGTCTATTTGTTTTTAAATGTACGCACTTAGTGCTATGAATTTGCCTCTTAGAACCACTTTCATTGTGTCCTATAATTTTGGGCGTGCTGTGTATTCCTTTTCAGTTCTAGAGTAGTTAATTTCTTTGTTCTATGTGATCCATTTTTCACTCAGTAGAGAGATGTTCAGTTTCCATGAGGTTGTGAGCTCTTTGGTTTTTTCCTGTTGTTGGTATCAAGCTTCAACCATTGGAGGTCTGATAGAATGTAAGAAATTATTCAAATATTTTTATATTTTTGAGACTTGATTTGTGTCCAATCATGTGGTCAATTTTAAAGAAAATTTCAGGAGGCGCAGAGAAGGTGATATTTTTGTTTTGTTTGTGGGTGTGCGCGCGTGTGTGACTGCATGCATGTGTACATGCATGCGTGTGTGAAATGTTCTGTAAATATATTTTAGGTCATTTGGTTTGTAATACCTGTTATCTCCAACATTTCTCTGTTTAGCTTTTGTTTGAATGACCTGTCCATTGGTGAGGGTACAGTACTGAAGTCTCCCACTATCAGTGTGTGGATCTCAATATGTGATTTAAGCTGTGGTGATGTTTCTTTTACAAACGCTGAGGCCCTTGCATTCAGCATACAGATGTTAATAATTGAAACATATCTTGGTGGAATTTTCCTTTGATGTGTCCTTCCTTGTCTCTTTTGATTAATTTTAGTTTGAAGTCTATTTGTTACATATTAGAGTGGCTACACCAGCTTGATTCTTAAGTCTATTTTTCTTCATATATCTTTTTCCAACCCTTTACCTGAGGTAATATCTATCTTTGATGTTGAGGTAGGTTTCTTGGATGTAAGAGAAAGCTGGCTCTTGTTTGACATACACTCTGTTTTTTAATGGGAAATTGAGACCATTGAAATTTGAAGATCTGATGACCAGTGATTGTTGATTCTTGTTAATTTAATGGTGATGGTGTTTGGGGGGGAATGGACTATTATGTGTGTGTTTCAGATTTTGGTGGTCTGGTATTATTTATTCCTGTGTTTTCATTAATTTAGTTAAGCTTCTTAGGTTGGAGTTTCCCTTCTAATACTTTCTGTAAGACTGGAAAGATATTGCTTCAATTTGGCTTTATTATGGAATGTCTTATTTTCTCCATATATGGTGATTAAAAGCTTTGGGCATCTGCCCTTGTGCCCAAACGTTCTTAGAGACCTTGGGCAAGACTGACCCCAGTGCCTCGCCCTCTGCTAGAGCCCAGCATGAACTGTGAACAAACTGGATACACAGAGAGTTATTGTCTCATGTTACTAAAAAGGAGGTGAGGTCAGTCTCTCCATGTTGTCATTCCACAGAAAAAAAACACAGTTCTTCTGCACCTGATGACCAGATTCCCTGCACATGTTGTCACAGGAGCCTGGGATAACTGTTTAAGTACTGGGATATGACTAGTCATCTCTGTCATTTTAATTGATACATAAATTCACTTAGGTTACAATTTATTCTTCTCAGATCTCTAATCACATTGATGGCTAAGCTAATGGTAGTTTGATAGCTAGAGAGTAGGCAATTAACTCCTTTGCCCAAAGTAATCCATCATGTTAATTCACTAGTCAGTTCATTAGCTAGTTAAAACTACTAGATACTAGATTTCTTATTAAAAGTCAAACAGATTTGCCTTACTCAACAGACTTCATGTTCAAGATAAACAGGCTTCAGATACCTTCTCAGTCCTCTTCATATGCAGAGGAATAGGCCTTATGTCTCACTCCTAGAGCTACTGCTGTCAGGTATAGATACAGTCTACCTTGTTACCACACTTAAAAATCAGGTCTCAGATACAATCTTTTACCATTCTTTTAGCTAAAGGACAATGACTCCTCACAATAATATAACCTAAATCTCATGGTAAATAATTAAGGATATAGAAGTTTAAATTTAAAAATTAGGCTTCTTAGAAAGTACTTGAGAGTCTAAGAAGGTTTTTTTAAGGTTGGTAAATGCAAGTTATGAAGCTTAGGTGGTCTAAAAGATGGTTTAAGGTATCCCAAATAGATAAAATCCTGAAATTTCTTACTGTTGCTATGATATTATTGTCTTAACAGTCTAGAGCTTTGACATTAATCACTGGAGCTCTGATTTATTACTCGAACTCTGATTAAAAAAAAAAAAACCATTCCACAATATGATCCTTGTGGAGGGATGATAAGTGAATGTATCGACCATCAATAAAGCGCTGTTTAGCCAATCAGCTGGGCAGAAGGACAGGAAGTGGAAGGTAGGACTTTCTGGAGGGGAAGAGAAAAGTTTGATGGTTGGAGAGGGAGGACAGTTGGAGGAGGATGGTGGGAACTGGACGTGGACCGACCCAGGGGTCATAGTAGCAAGTGTTTGGAATATATGTATGTTATAAGGTTTAGAATAGTTTGTTTAGTTTATGAGTAGATTAGAATCAGTTCAGACTCTGCCTGGCGAAGTGCTGGCAGCTTTGTAAACCAACAGTTTAGGTTTCCCATCTATCGCCTATTTTTGGAAAGTGGAATTCTTCCCCTTTTGTCTGGTTTTGGGACTCCTTTCCCTATTGCCACCTTCTACATTCCACATCAGCTCAATTGGTGAGTTCCTACTCAGTGTCCAAGAGACTGTAGACACCTTTCTGGTCCACTGGGGAGTAGAGGTACCCCAACCCCAGTCTGCATGACTGTCGCTGGTCTTTCTCACTGACCTTCAGCTACGACTTTTTCCTTTCAGTGAGACTTCTCTGGCACAGTTACACACACACACACACACACACACACACACACACACACACACAGCTAAAATCCTGGTGTGCCAGGTGACTGTGTCTCTAGGCTCAGCTCTTTCCTGTTCTGGTTGTGCTCTTGGTCTCTGACCAGTACTGACATATTGGTGGAAGAGATTGCACCAATTTATGACTTAAACCTTTCTCTGGGAGACACCACAGTGGGTCACTGACTTCAACTCCCTGTGGGAATAGTCCATGTGCTGTCCCTCTGGGCTCCTCTGGGATGCCTTTTGGAGAATTTCAAATCCCTATGCCCACATTAATGGCTGCCAAGCTTAAATGCCTCTGCAGCCAAACATGGACAGATCCAAAACAAGATCTTTTTTATTTACTGCCAACAATCGGGTAAATAGAAGGAAATTCTCTTCATTGAAGTTTTTCTCTTCTTCACTCCAAAACTTCTGTCTCTGCTCCTTCTCTCAAAAGTTTCAAATGTGAGAGGATCCAAGATGGCGGTGAGCAGTGTGGACTGTGTTTGGAGGTTCCAGTGAACAATTCAGGGAACTGCACATATTTCTGAGCCAGGAACACCAAGGTCCCCACACCACAGCAGCGGGAGTGCTCCACGGTTCGGAGGGACCAGGGTGCGGATGACCTGCATGCCCCTGCACACGGGAGGAGCGTGGATTTTCTCGGATCGGAGCAGCAGCAGCAGAGGCAGCAGCAACAGTGGCGGCACCAGCGGCACCAGCGTCAGCAGTGGCAGTGGCTGAGGTTTGCAGCTCTGAGCCTTCCAGTGGATGCGATTAGTGTGGTGGCCGGTGGGAGTTGCTGCGGGAGAGGGGACTCTGGACAGGATTTGGGTCGTGTGGTGCCTTGTGACCCAAACTGGACTCGGCGGACAGTTCAGCCCCAGAGTCCCGGGTTCAGCTCAGTGCGCAGTGCCGTGGAGACACTGGCTCAGCTCAGCAAGCAATTCTGCCATAGGCACTAGCTCAACTCAGCCACAGCTTCCCTGCTGTGACACAGGCGGGGTAGAGCGCTTAGTTCCACCCTAGGCACCAGCTCAGCACAGCCGCAGTTCTCCTGCTGTGACGCAGGCTGGACAGAGCACTCAGCTCCACCAGAGGCACTAGCTCACATCAACGAGCAGTTCTGCCCAAGACACTAGCACAGCTCAGCGGGCAGTTCTGGGGCGCTAACACAGGCTAAGGTCAGCACGCAGATTCAGCCCAGAGGCCCTAGCTGGACTTGCCGGGCAGATTGGGCCCAGAGACTCTAGTTGAGCTGTGCGCACAGGCCTGGCGGCTCCAAGACTCTCACTGGACTATCCACGCAGTATAGGCCCAGAGTCCTGGGCTAAATTCAGCGTGCAGTGTGCGTCCAGAGTCCCTGGCTGAGCTTGGTGCACAATTCCACCCCGGAGACTCGGGTGGAGCTCGGCGTGCAGTTTGGGGCCTGAGTCCCTAACTGTGCTTAGCAGACAGTTTGGGCCCAGAGACTCTAGCGGAGCGTTTGGCACAGTCCAGGCTCTAAGACTCTGGTTGGACACAGTGTGCAGTTTGAATCCAGAATTCCTGGCTGAGCTTGGCGGACAGTTCAAGCCCTGAGTCAATAACTGACCACAGCACACACTTTGGGCCAAAAGCCCCTCGCTGAGCTTGGTGCGCAGTCCCAGCCCCCCAAAATTCTGGCTGGACCCTGTGTGCATTTTGCGCCCAGAATGCCTAGCTGAGCTCGGCAGACAGTTCAGGCCCTGAGAATCTAGCTGAGCTCGGCGCATGGTTCGGGCCCAGTGTCCCTGGCTGGACTTGGCAGGGAACCCAGAAGGTTGTGGATACCTTGGCCTGACCCACCCCTCATTCAGAGACCCAGAACGATTGCAGGACCCACAGCACAGGGGAGCTGAGGATCACTGGCTGTGAGAGACCAAAACGACAGGGCTAACCTCCTGCCATCCACACCAGTGAAGTATCAGAGCTTCCACCCTACGGAAATCGTGAGAAAACAAGTGAATCTATCATCAGACTCCCTCCATCCAACTATGGAAGCTACCCAACAAAAACAAAGACACCAAGATGTCTAAAGGACAGTGTAAAAGCATACGCAAAAACCCCCAAAACAGCATGGCATCTCCAGTTTCCAGCTATCTCAAAGAAAACAACCCAGAGAACTCAAATACAACGGAAATACAAGAAAATGACCTCAAATCCTTAGTAATGAGGATATTAATGGAGGAAACAAATAAAATTTGTAATCAAATGCAGGAGGACGCAGCCAAACAGGTGAGAGACATAAAAGAAGGACATAGAGTGGAACTGGAAAAATTTCAGGAAAGTGCAAACAACCAGATGAAAGAAATCAAAAAATCAGTTCAAGATCTGAAGACGAAAATGGATTCAATGATAAACACACAGGCAGAAGAAAAATGAGAACGTGAGACCTCAGAGGACAAGGCGAGCAACACAGAGGTGAGCTTTTCTAACAGAATCTAAGAGATGGAAGAACGAATCTCAGGTTTAGAAGATACAATCACAGATCTTGAAGCAACCATTAAGGAAAATGCGAAATCTGTAAAACTCCTGACACAAAACATCCAAGAAATTAAGGGCACCATGAAAAGAAGAAATCTGAGGATAATAGGCATTGAAGAAAGAAAAGATATCAGTCTCCAAGGCCCAGAAACTATTCTCAATAAAATCATAGAAGAAAATTTCCCCAATCTAAAGAAAGAGATGCCTATAAACATACAAGAGGCCTACAGAACACCAAATAAAATTGACCAGAAAAGAAAAACTGCCCGCCACATAATAATCAAAACACAAAACATACAGAACAAAGAAAAAATATTAAAAGCTGCAAGGGAAAAGGGCCAAATAACATTTAATGGCAAACCTATCAGAATTACACCCGACTTCTCAGCAGAGACCATAAAAGCTAGAAGGGCCTGGACAGAGATCCTGCAAATCCTAAGAGACCACAGATGCCAGGCCAGACTACTTTACCCAGCAAAACTATCAATAACCATTGATGGAGAAAACAAAATATTCCATGACAAAAACAAATTCAAACAGTACCTATCCACAAATCCAACTTTACAGAAGGTACTAGAAGGAAAACTCCATCTCAAAGGGTCAAGCTACAACCAAAACTACTCAAAAAATAGATAACTATCCCATGGCAAAAATACAACTACACAAACGCTCGACTGGAACAAACGTCAAAATGAAGACTCTTAACAGTCACTGGTCATTAATATCTCTCAACATCAATGGTCTCAATTCTCCAATAAAAAGACACAGACTAACTGAATGGGTGCATAAACAAGATCCAACATTCTTCTGCATTCAAGAAACACATCTCACCCATAATGATAGGCATTACCTCAGGGTAAAAGGTTGGAAAAAAATATTCCAAGCAAATGGTCACAAGAAGCAAGCAGGTGTAGCCATTTTAGTATCGAACAAAATAGACTTTCAACCAAAATTAATCAAAAGGGATGAGGAAGGACACTTCATACTCATCAAAGGTAAAGTCAGCCAAGATGACATCACAATTCTGAACATCTATGCTCCCAATACAAGGGCACCCACATTTGTAAAAGATCTGCTAAAAAAGCTTAAACCACACATCGATCCCCACACAATAATAGTGAAGGACTTCAACACCCCACTCTCACTGAAGGATAAGTCATTGAAACAGAAACTAAGCCGAGAAATAACATCATTAACCAATGCCATGGGTCAAATGGATCTAACAGATATCTATAGAACCTTTCACCCAAACAAGAAAGAATATACCTTCTTCTCTGCACCCCATGGAACCTTCTCCAAAATTGATCACATCATAGGTCACAAAGCAAGCCTCTACAGATACAAGAAGATTGAAATAATACCTTGTATCCTATCAGATCACCATGCTCTTAGGCTGCAATTCAACAACAACAGAAATAACAAAAAGCCTACACGTACGTGGAAACTAAACAACTCTCTGCTAAATGACACCTGGGTCAGGGAAGAAATTAAGAAAGAAATCAAGGAGTTTCTGAAATTCAATGAAAATGAAGGAACAACATACCCATATTTGTGGGATACATTGAAAGCAGTGCTAAGAAGAAAATTCATAGCACTAAGTGCCTTTAAAAAGAAACTAGAAACATCGCACATAAGCATCTTAATGACACAACTGGAAGCCCTAGAAAAAAAAGAAGCAGAAACACCCAAAAGGAGTAGACATCTGGAAATAATCAAACTCAGGGCTGAAATTAACAAATTAGAAACTAAGAAAACAGTACAAAGAATCAACAAAACCAAGAGCTGGTTCTTTGAGAAAATCAACAAGATAGACAGACCGTTAGCCAAATGAACTAAAAGGCAGAGAGACAGTATTGAAATCAACAAAATCAGAAACGAAAAGGGAGACACAACAACAGACACTGAAGAAATACAAAGAATCATAAGATCCTACTTTGAAGGCATATATGCCACAAAATTTGAAAATCTAAGGGAAATGGACGATTTTCTTGATCAATTTCATTTGCCAAAGTTGAGTAAAGAACAGATGAACAAGCTAAATAGTCCCATTTCCCCTACAGAAATAGAAGCAATCATTGATAGTCTCCCAACCAAAAAAAGCCCAGGGCCAGATGGTTTCAGTGCAGAATTCTACCAGACCTTCAAGGGTGAACTAATACCGATACTCTTCAAGCTACTCCAAAAGATAGAAATGGATGGAATATTACCAAATTCATTCTATGAGGCCATAGTCACATTGATACCTAAACCTCACAAAGACTCAACAAAGAAAGAGAATTTCAGACCAATTTCTCTTATGAACATCGATGCAAAAAATACTAAATAAAATATTTGCAAAACAAATACAAGAGCACATCAAAGATATCATTCATCATGACCAAGTAGGCTTCATTCCAGGCATGCAGGGATGGTTTAATATACAGAAATCCATCAATGTAATCCACCATATAAATAAACTTAAAATAAAAAACCACATGATCATCTCTTTAGATGCAGAGATAGTATTTCATAAAATCATATGCCCATTCATGTTTAAAGTTTTAGAGAGATCGGGGATACAAGGCACTTTCCTCAACATAATAAAGGCTATATACAGCAAGCCAATAGCCAAAATCAAAGTAAATGGTGAGATACTCAAGGAAATTCCTCTAAAATCGGGAACAATGCAAGGCTGCCCACTCTCTCCATATCTCTTCAATATAGTACTCAAAGCTCTAGCCAGAGCAATAAGACAACAAAAGGAGATCAAAGGTATCCAAATGGGAAAAGAGGAAGTCAAATTATCCCTATTGCAGATGATATGATTGTGTACATAAGTGACCCTCAAAATTCCACCAGAGAACTCCTACAGCTGATAAACACCTTCAACAAATTAGCTGGTTACAAAATTAACTCAAAAAAGTCTGTAGCCTTCCTATACACAAATGACAAGCTTGCAGAGGAAGAAATTAGGAAAACCACACCCTTCACATTAGCCACAAGCAATATAAAATATCTAGGAGTCACTGTAACTAAGCAAGTGAAAGACTTGTTTGAAAAAAATTTCAAAACTCTGAAGAAAGAGATTGAAGATGACCTGAGAAGATGAAATGATCTTCCTTGCACATGGATCGGGAGAATTAACATAGTAAAATTGGCCATCCTACCAA
Source organism: Acomys russatus (assembly GCF_903995435.1). Classification (NCBI taxonomy): domain Eukaryota; kingdom Metazoa; phylum Chordata; class Mammalia; order Rodentia; family Muridae; genus Acomys; species Acomys russatus. Next base: position 43,330,184 of record NC_067167.1, read on the forward strand.
AAGCAATCTACAGATTCAATGCAATCCCTATCAAAATACCTACACAATTTTTTAAAGACATTGACAGTTCAATCCTAAACTTCATATGGAAAAACAAAAAACCCAGAATAGCTAAAGCAATCTTGTACAATAAAAGGTGATCCGGAGGAATCTCCATACCTGATCTCAAACTGTACTATAAAGCAATAGTAATTAAAACAGCATGGTACTGGCACAGCAACAGGCTGGTTGATCAGTGGAATCGAATCGAAGACCCAGATATGAATCCATACACATATGATCACTTGATTTTTGACAAAGAAGCCAAATCTATTAAATGGAAAAAGGATAGCATCTTCAACAAATGGTGGTGGTCTAACTGGAGGTCTATGTGTAAAAAAATACAACTGGACCCATATTTGTCACCTTGCACAAAACTCAAATCCAAGTGGATTAAAGACCTCAACATAAAACCAGAGACACTAAGTCACTTAGAAGAAAAAGTGGGGAAGAACCTGGAACATATTGGCATAGGAGACAACTTCCTGAACAGAACACCAACAGCCCAGGCCTTAATGTCAACCATTAATAAATGGGACCTCATGAGGCTGAGAAGCTTCTGTAAGGCTGGAGACACTGTCAAGAGAACAAAGCGACAGCCTACAGACTGGGAAAAGATCTTCACCAACCCTACATCTGACAAAGGTCTAATATTCAAAATATATAAAGAACTCAAGAAGCTAAACACCACCAAACCAAATAACCCAATTGAGAAATGGGGCTTGGAACTAAACAGAGAATTTTCAACAGAGGAATATCAAATGGCTGAGAAACACTTAAAGAAATGCTCAACCTCCTTACTCATCAGGGAAATGGAAATCAAAACAACTCTGAGATTCCATCTTACACCCATCAGAATGGCTAAGATCAAAAACTCAAGTGACACCACATGCTGGCGAGGATGTGGGGAGAGAGGAACATTCCTTCATTGCTGGTGGGAATGCAAACTAGTACAGCCACTTTGGAAATCTATCTGGTGCTATCTCAGAAAAATGGGAATAGGGCTTCCTCAACCTAGCTATTCCACTCCATGGCATATACCCAGAAGATGCTCCAGCACACAACAAGAAAATTTGCTCAACCATATTCATAGCAGCCTTATTCATAATAGCCAGATCATGGAAACAGCCTAAGTGTCCCTCAGTAGAAGAATGGATAAAGAAACTGTGGTACATATACACTATGGAATACTACTCAGCTATTAAAAAGAAGGAATTCCAGAAATTTGTGGATAAGTGGATTGAGCTAGAAATTATCATAATGAGTGAGTTAACCCAGAAGCAGAAAGACTTAAATGGTATATACTCACTTATAGCTGCATACTAGTCCAAGGGGCATGTCCCACGAAAGCCTTCACTTACCTGGAAACTGGGACAGAGGAGAGGACATCCTATTGGGACTCTAGGTGAGAGAAGCATGGGAGAATGGCAAAGTAGAAGGATCCAGAAGGTCCTAGAAATCTACAAGTAGAACATTATGATAGGCAGATTTGGGCCCAGGGGTCCCGCTCAAACTAAGGCACCAGCCAAGCACAATACAGGAGGTAAACTTTAAACCCCTATCCAGATCTAGCCAATGGTCAGAACAGTCTCCACACTTGAGTGGAGAGTGGGATATGACTTTCTCACGTACTATGGTGCCTCACATTTGACGATGTCCTCTGGAGGGGGAGACCTGGTGGCACTCAGAGGAAAGACAGCAGGTTACTGAGAAGAGACTTGATACCCTATGAGCATATACAGGGGGAGGTAATCCCCCTCAGGAATATTCATAGGGGAGGGAAATAAGGGGAAAGGGGAGGGAGGGAAGAATGGGAGGACACAAGGGATGGTATAACCACTGAGATGTAACAAGAATAAATTAATAAAAAAAATTTTTTTTAAGTTTCAAATGCACACCTAAAAGAAATTTTGTCCCCAACCTACTAACTTTGTCTTCTGCATATATATATATATATATATATATATATATATATATATATATATATATATATATATATATAACCCTACATCCAGGACATCATCAAATCAAGTACTCACAGGTGCTCCAGTCCAGCCTCACAGATCATGCCAGTAGGACCTGCATTGTTCCTCCTAGATGCAGATGTTTTTAGACCCTGGACAACAAATACAACAGCCTGCTCTTCCTGGTCTTGGCGAGCACTTCAGCCCTTAGACCCCCTATCACTAAGCCAATGTCAGCAGAGAGCAGCTAAAGATGATTGATCACTTTATCCCTTACCCATTTATTATTAATAAAAGTTTGCAATGATATGCTTCAGACCTCAGACAAACAGCTCCAGGTTCCCCCAACATTCCTTGGTCCCAATCTACTGCAGGGCATGGCTGGCATACCCTTCCCTGTACCCTGAACTTTCCAGGGCAAGGTCTTTTTCTTCCATTTCACCATAAAATCTGCACATTTTGTTGCTCTTGCTTTTTTCCCCTTCTCCTTCTCCTTATATGTCAGCCAAGAGCCGTTTCCAACGAACTTACATTTATATACTTTAACTTACCTTCCATGAAAAGTAATCAAACATCATCATTTTTTAATTATATGAAAATGGAGGCATGTTGGCATATAAGCAGCCTGCCCCCAAGTTGCTTAGCAACCATCATGGCCCACTCTGTTCCAAACTCTTCTCCAATTCCCTTCTCCCCAAATAAAACTCTACATATCATATCTGTGTCATGCCATCTCCTTTATAATGATAACACGGAGGGGACATAGAAGGGAGAGATCCGTGAGATCCATGGGAGAGTGGAGCAAGGGGCCAGAGAAGAGACTGCCACAAGTCTTCCTAAAAGTGTGACTACGATATTAGATCAAGGAGAACGTAGAGGAAGAGATCTGCAGTCAGCCTACCTGATTTTATGGCAGGCATGGTCTTGTGGGTTAGCAGGAGCTGGAGCTGGGGGCTCGGATAAAACAGCCCTGTTGGGGGAGAGAGGTATTTCTTAGAAAGCACACAAGAGGAAATGGGGAGTGCTATGTCAAAAAGAAATACTATTAAATAATTTAAATATATTTTAAGCCACTAGCTATCTAATATATGCTATAGCATCTACTTGAAATAAAATGTAATAGTCATTATGCTATAATGCTATTTTGAAATATATGTGTGTCAACAGCCCTACCCCCCTAACATGTACAACATCTTCTGGAAAGCACAAACTAAAAATCATTGAACCTCAACTTTTTTCCATAGAGAAAAGTCAGTGTGTTAATATAAAATATAACATAGAGCATTGACACTGCCATGTGTGAGGGTCCAACAAGCACATACTGAAGATCCAAACAACCTGCTATTAACTCTCAACCCTCTTCATGCTTTCTGTGAAACCTGTACATTTAGCTCTGCCCAACTCTTCATCTGGAAAATGAGACTAAGAAGAATACTTAGGTTATAGTATACTATGCATGGTTAATGTAAATCTCTTAGAATAGTCCTTGGCACAGGGTCCAAATCTTATAAGCATCAGTTAGCCATTATGAAGATGTGTTTTAATTTCAGAAAGCCACTAGTGAAAAACAGGTCAAAGTTCTTTCTATTCAAGATATTGTCATCATAATAAACACCTCTCACACGCATTTTCTCACACATAAACTGCAAGTGGCCCTAGAATTAGCCCTAGCAAGTCCTGATCTCACCATGAATCTCTAACCTGTGCTTGGCTTTCATTTACTTCTATTTGATCCTATTAGCATGCTGGCCGCACAACTCTTCCCTCTAGGGAATCCTACAGACTGGTCGACTTAAGCTTGGGAGCCTAAAACAATTATCCTGGTAATTCTAGGGAGAATTACAAAGAATTGTTCAAATCAATCAGTTTCTACCCCTGAAGCTACAATAAATCCCTCAAATTGCACAGTGTTTTACAGTGGTGGAGCAATGGAGTGGATGTAGAGAAGACCAGCCCAATCTCCTCTCTGTTACCATACACTTGTCAGCTAATACTCCAGGGAATCTTTTTCTAAGCATTGACCTTCATCATTGTTTAGCTCCCATGGTATGGATTATGCATATCTTAAACAAACACTCTAATACCATGTCAGTTCCCACTCACACACAGCTTATAAGTCCTTAAATTGATTTCCTGACTGCTTAATCACTGTGTGCTTATAAGCAATAGTATTGAAAGTTTAGACTTGAAATGAAACCTTGGCTTTGTTTCTTGTTAATTTTGTCACTATGAATAAAGTTGTTGTCTACCACACTGAGCCTCAGTTTTTCCATTTGAAAAAAATAAGAAGAACACCACACTGATATTATAAAATTGGGGGCTGGAAGGTGGGCCAATGGTTAAGAGCACTGGCTGCTCTTCCAGGGGACCTGAGTTCAATTCTCAGCAACCAGGTGGTTGCTGACAACCATCTGTTGTGGGATCGGATGCCCTCTTTTGTCTGATGCTTCCTTATGCCATGCAGATATACATGCATATAGAATACTCATGTACATAAATATATAAATAGATAAATATTTATAAAATAAAAATCGAAAGGAATAAGATAAACTATAGAAAATATACAAAAGTACTTGACATATATTAAGCATGATTGTTGCTTAAAAACTGCCCTTTGTGGGGCAGCAGTGGCATACACCTTTAGCCCCAGCACTCGGGATGCACCAGAACACCCAGAGCTATGCATTTTTATGTCCTAAAAAAGAAACTGCCTTGTGAGGATAGAGCACTCAGTGGTCTTCCATAAGACCCAGCACTCATACTGGGGGGCTCACAACAACCTCTAGTAACTGCAGGTCCACCCAAGGAATGCAATGACTTCTTTTGACCTTTGTAAGCATTAGCACACAGGAAGCACACACATTTATAGACATACATACACATAAATTAAAAACAAATATTAAAATACTTGCCTTCATATGGTAAACTAATTGCTCCTTGGTACAAGTGGCAAAATACAGTGTCTACTGCATGGGGCACTAAAACTCTAAAACTGAAACAAGGAATCTCTAATTACAGGATGTAATGGTCACTCATCAGACAAAGGAGGAAGGTTTTCTAGCTACATTGAGGTAGAACATTGTATAGATTTTTAAAAAGAGAAAGGAAGAAAGAAAGAAAGAAAGAAAATGAAGAAAGAGAAGAGGAAGAAGAAAGAGGAGGAGGAGGAAATTATTTTTTCCAATGCCCTTTGCTATATGATCTCTGTTTATCTCCAAACTAGCCTGAAAATGTTTCCAAGTTGGAACTAAAAAGGAAAATTATCTGTCCTATTTTTAACACTAATATTTTAGAAAAACAGACCTTGAGAAATGATTGCATGTTAAGTTGTCTTTAAAAACAAGCTGGGGAATAAATTAGCTAAACATAAACTATTTTTGGAACCACTAACAATCTGTATGATCCCCAACCCACTCCCCAGTGAATCCTCCAATTCGCCACACGTTATTTTATACTTTTGTTAAAATCTCTTTGTGCATCCACATTAGTTATTCACAGCCAGGAGATCAGAGCCCTAAAACAGAAATCACATTAAATGCTGCAGACAGAATGTGGCAAGGCTGTAAAATTACCCAGCCATAGTTATGGAGTGGTTATTAACCCTGTGGCAACAGGCCAATTTAGAGAAGTTATTTAAAGTAGTCACTCAAGGAGTGTTAACACTCTGTGGTCCCATATTTTCCACATCAATTACATTTGATTCATACATTTTCACTTTTGTAATGTCCAATATTTGGCTGTTGATAGTTCAGCCTTTGTAGTAAGTTATATTTAAACAGAAATTGTATTTTATATTTTGGCAATAAATTCATGGAGTGGCTTTATGCTCTTGTGTTGAATTTTACATTGTTCCTCAATAGTCACCTTCAGTGGCTTCAGCTGCTACCCCCATGAGCTTGATTAAGTAAATAAATGAAGAAAGAAAGAAAGAAAGAAAGAAAGAATAAGCCGTGTCTAGATATTCTGTGATAATTGTTCTTATCAACATACTTATTCAAATATATTCAAGAAATGGCAAAATGCCTAATCAGGTTTGCCACACAAGCTTGACAACCTAAGTTCCATTCTCAGAGGCCTCATTAGAAAAAAAACAATTGAACCCTCGAATTGTTCTCTGATCTCTGTGTATGCATGCTATTGTACACACACACACACACACACACACACACAGAGCACATATATGCATACATACATAAAAAATTAAAATATATTTTAACACTCCAAATGTTAAAAAACATAATATATTTCTTAAGATTACTTTGCATCATAAGATAATTGAACAAATTTCTATTTAAAAGTGCAAAGATGGGGGATCAGAACAGATGCTAGGACTTGTTGCCGGACTCCAGGTGAGGGCTGAGCGTGGTACGGAAGACTCAGAGGATGAAAGGACCCACAAAGTTCAGGAGTTCCACAAGGAGACCAACAAAACTGGCAGATCTGGACCCAGAGGGGCCTGGACAAACTGTTGCACTAACCAAGAACAATGAATGCAGTGACCTAGACTCCCTGTTCAGATATAGCCAACGGACAGCTCATTCTCCACGGCGGTGAGGAGAGTGAGCACTCCCTCTGACATGAACTCTTGTGCCCTGGATTTGATCACCTTTCCTTGGAAGGGATGCCCGGTGGGCACACAGAGGAAGAGGAAGGAGGCTATCTGGATGAGACCTGATAGGCTGCAGTCATATGGTGGAGGAGGAGGTCCCTTCTGTCAGAGGTCTAGGGGAGGAGACTAGGGCAGAAGAGGGAGGGAGGGTAGGAACAGGAGGATACAAGCAAGGGGATAATAATAGGTATATAATATGAATAAAATATAATACATTTTTAAAGTGAAAAAATGTAAAGAATAATATGTAAATACTCAATCTTTCTTGACAAATTCAAATTATATCAAAGTGAAATGTAAAAACAAAATGATACAAAGATGCAGAGAAGTAATTACTGGTAATTAATTTGTATCATCAACAAAAACAGCTCTTAAAATTCCTTTTATAATTCTCTTGATTTCATAGTAATATTTCCAAAGTAATTTTAAAAACACAAAAGAAATATTAAGCAATATGTTATTTATCATAAATATGTTGCACATATTTATGGGTTTGATGCAAATAAATATTATCCAATTATTTATAGTTAATCATGAGTGCAAAATAGAATCATGGCTCAGGACTGTCTGAAGAAGAGGCAGGGCTCTGAGAGGAAGGAAAAACAGAAAGATAAACTTTACTGCTGGTGTTCCAGACCAGATGCTGTAAAGTATGTTGTGCAGCCCAGTCCAGCTGCTCAGCAAATAAGTTTTTTAGTGCAAAACCACATCTATTTGTTTATATGCTGTCAGCATTTGTTTTAACAATACATCTGCATAGGTATCATCACATATCAAGTCATGAAATTTTTTAATTCTATTTTTTATTGAAATAAATTACATTATTTCTTCTTCCCTTTCCTCTCTCCCAACCTTCAGTTGTACTTCTCCTTAATCTTTTTCATACTCAAAGCTTCTCTTTTCATTAAATGTTGTTACAAGCATGTGTGAGTGTATGTGTGTGTTCCTAAATATGTAGGCACAACATGCTAAGTCTGTATAATGTTACTTACACATTACACATCTTGTGTGTGTGTGTGTGTGTGTGTGTGTGTGTGTGTGTGTGTGTGTGTGTGTGTTTTCAGGTATTGGTATTGGATAACCAATTAGTATGCTCTTCCCTGGGAACGACTATTTCTTCTTCTCTCAACTTTCCTTAGTTGCTTCCAGTTCTTTGAATAAGACTGAGGCTCCCTGAGCTTTCCCTGTCCGCATAGCATATTTTATGGCTTATTCTTTTCATCTCATGTTTAGGCAGTCATGTTGGTGAGACTATAGATATTGGTTGAAACAGACTTGTGTGAGGGCATGTGATGTTTGTACAGTGGAAACAGACTTGTGAGAGGGCACATGGTGTTTGCCTGCTAGAAATGGAAGTGCCTCATGTGGAGGGACATTGTCTTTGCCAGTTGAAAAACATCTTGGTAAGGACTCTGAGAGGAAATAAATAGGAACACAAAAAAGGGAGGCTTGGCTTTTGGCTTTTGCATTGTTTCACATCAGTTGTCCCTTCATCTCTCCACTTCGAGATGCTCCTAGACAGAAATGCTCCAGAGAATGCTTCTAGATCCAGCTGCTGTGGTTGGGGTCACTTTTGCTGGATTGCAGGTTTGCTGTTTAACAGGTCTTCTGAAATCCTGAAATGAAGAGTGGAATCATCCCAAGGAACTGAGTCTAAAAAGATCTACTTCCACTGTCCCTATTAACCTCCTTCCTCTCCTGTCTATGGTAGGTGGGTTCAAAAGGAGGTAGAGACATTAAAGAATCCCAAATAAAGTAGGTTTTAAAAAGATGAATGCCTACACTGTTGGTATAGTTTCTTTTTTTTTTTTTTATTAATTTATTCTTGTTACATCTCAATGTTTATCCCATCCCTTGTATCCTCCCATTCCTCACATTTGCCCATGTCCCCTGGAGGGGGAGACCTGGTGGCACTCAGAGGAAGGACAACAGGTATAGTTTCTTATACTCCTAGGACACACAATCTCACAGCAAACTCTTTGTTCCTCTGTCTCTTACAAGATTTTCATAAACCTTAGGTGCAGAAGCTTTTCTGTAAACTTACTTCTTTGAACTGGGCTCCACAACTATGCATTTTGATTGTGGTTTTTTGTTGTTGTTTGTTTTTTGTTTGTTTGTAATTAATGTTCTCTGTCCATTGCAAAGAGAAGTTTCCTTGATGAGAGGTGAGGACTACACTTGCCTCTATGTATAAGAACAAAAGCTTTGAATGTAGTTAGGAAATTGCTGGTTTAGTAAAGTGTCCATGGTAGGTTCTCCCCCAGGATCCATAACACCCCAGAGTAGTTGGCTGGGTTTCCAGAACCAGTCATGGTTCCTTTCTTGTTGAGTGAGTCTTAATTCTAATCATCAGGCAGTTGGTTACTGCCAAATTATGTGTGCCACTACCTCACCCATCATGGTATTGTGCCTTGCTTGTCATTGCTGTGGTTCAAAGGCATCATGAGTGGGTAGGACTTTTGGCTGCTTCCCTCTGTTGGAAGGAACCCTCTATGGTTCCTTCTGCACCATAAAAGTTAGTTTTCAGAGAGGAGACTTTCAAGTAAGTTTCATCTCAAGTCCTCCTGGCCCTGTGTCTAAAAGGCATCATGTCTTCAGCAATATATCTTCCACTTTGAGGGCAGAGTGGGGATCAAGGGCAATAGTAACACTTTATAATGATTTGGGAGCCCCTTGAACAACCCTAACACCTCCAAAGAAGGCTTCTCATTCCTAGTGTTGGGGCTCTGTTGGGGATCTTTGGCTCTTGGAGGGAGTATTGTTAGCCAATGGAAATTTTTTTATTTGAATTATATATGTGTATCCATACACAGACCTACATGCATTATAGGTTTTTTTAGACAGATAGTTAATAGTTTCCCTTATGACTCTTCCCTCTCAGTGGGAATTTCTAATAAATAATATTTGAGATTTTGTCTTATCATCACACTCCCTCTTCTCATTGTCAGTATGCACAGTCTGGAAAGAAACTAGCCTACAAATCTTTAAATATTTATTATTTGCTCCTAAAAAGAAATTTAACAGGCCTCTGGTTTAGCCTACAAAAGTTAATTACTCATGAGCACTACTCTTTCATTTATTCCATCTTTTCTAATCCTCATCCTTAAATAAAATTGTTTAGTCAGCATAAAATTATTCACAAAACAGAGGAGAGTCAGTTGATTTTAGAATATCAAGCTATGCAGACTCTTAGACTGAGCATATTGACAATAAAACAGGGTGTGGGTTGATAAACTCAAAGTCCAAGAACTATTCCTTAAAAATGCTGTCAGGGTGTGATATACATGATACCTATGTTGACGCGTGAAAATTCACCCTACATATTCTTTGGGGAGGGGGACTGAGACAGGGTTTCTGCGTTCAGCCTTGGTTGTCCTGGACTCTCTTCGTAGGCCAGACTGGCCTCAAACTCACAGAGCTCCACCTGCCTCTGCCTCCCTGAGTGCTGAGATTTAAAACATGTGCCATCAAGCCAGACTCACCCTATATATTCTAATGCACACATTCTACATAACAAAAAAAAACTTGAAAGCAAACCTTCATAACACAAACTGTTTGAATATCTATTTCTTTAAGATACCATTTAGTCCAAATTACTCATACAAATGGCCTTAGCTCTTTAGTTAAGTCTTCAAACAAGGAGACAGCACCCAGATGTAATTTTAAAATTATGCTGCTCCTAGGGCATTGTCATTTCATCTAGAAAACTGACAATCTTTCAGAAACGTGAATTGGAAAAGGGCATTTTTATGAGGTTTTTTTTATTTGTCATGGAGCATTAGTGGGACATCAGCATCTGTACACATCTTGGATCACATCCAAATGATATTATTGATCAAACTAACAAGACTAAAGTAGCCTGGCTGTTGTAAACAAGGTCAGGGAATAATGTTAGCAAATGTTTCAGATGTATCACATGAAGGCTGTAAACATTTTAACTGAAATCAAGAACTGCTTTGTAATTAGTATTCCATATGTGATGATTTCCTTCCTAATTTTGGTGCATTAATGGATATTTCTAATCTTCACAGAAGAATAAAAGACAACTTTATTTTTCACTAAGAGTCTCATTAACAGAATCCATAAAAATAGGCTTCTAAACAGCTAAAAATAGTAAATGTTAATAGACAATTCTGAAACTTTTAAATTCATGTGGTGATATTATAATCAGGGCTAACATGTTTATCATTACTTATTTATAGATGTCATAAGTAAAGAGCCAGTAAAACATCTATTAAAATAATTTAATTCCTATCCCTTGAAATAAATTCATCATATTGTTCTACTTGTAGATTTCTAGGACCCTCTGTATCCTTTTATTTTGCTATTCTCCCATGCGTCTCTGGCACCAGCCAAGGACAATACAGGAGGTAAACTTTAAACCCCTTCCCAGATCTAGCCAATGGTCAGAATATTCTCCACAGTTGAGTGGAGAGTGTGATACGACTTTCTCACGTACTCTGGTGCCTCACATTTGACCATGTCCCCTGGAGGGGGAGACCTGGTGGCACTCAGAGGAAGGACAGCAAGTAGCCAAGAAGAGACTTGATACCCTATGAGAATATATGGGGGAACGTAATCCCCCTCAGGAACAGTCATAGGGGAGGGGAATAATGGGAAAATGTGGGCGGGGGGGGAGGAATGGGAGGATACAAGGGATGGGATAAACATTGAGATGTAACAAGAATAAATTAATAAAAAAAATAAAAATAAAAAAAAAGAGAAGAAAAAAAAAAGAAAGAAAGAAATTCATCAATGTGGTAAACTGTGTGGCCTGCTATAAACTTCAAAAATATTAAGGTTTCAAGGTATGATTTAAATTTCAGAGTTCATCAAGTAAATATGAGACATGCCTAGAATCAGTTTTAAGGGAACTTCCATTGCCCTTGCCATAACATAACTAACATAATGGAAAGGGGCATATGTATCTTAGACTATTTTCTACTCAATATATCTAGACTCCCAAAATGATTTCAACTTCATTTTATTCTGTCTTCAATTCACTCCAATCCTTCCAATACATTTTTTATTCCCCTGTTAGTACAGTTCTCTTAAACATACTAGGTGGTTCACTCTATTAGAATATATATATATATGTGTATATATTAATCATATATATATATATGGTTAATCCCATCTCCTACAACTCCTGTAATTTCCTTACCCCTGTAAAGCTGCTGCTATAGGCCTGTGCCCTGAAAACCTGCAGATGTTGTTTGTTTGTTTTGTTTTGTTTTTTAGGATTTATAGGATGTCAGGAGAGGAAAGTCAAGCAATTGAAAAGAGGTGAAGATCAGAAAATGAAATGAAACAGGAAATGCAGCAAAGTTCAAACTGAGGTTACTAAAGGTGAACCATAAACATCAATTAGAAGGCTGGAGTGAGCAAATGTAGTTTTAAAAAGAGAATACACTGATTCTCATAGACATGTTTTTAAAATGAATGACACTGTTGAAAGTTAATGAGTTGGGAAATAATCAGTCCATGCTGGCAGTGAGTATCAGAGAGCTAGAACAGCCCCAATCACAGACAAAATGGACTCCAGAACAGAGTGTTAACCCATCTATGTCCTAAATAAAAATATGACACATGAAATACTAAGATACTACTGGAGCCTGAACATATAGAAATTTCTAACTATATATTTTTATATTAGAAAATAAAAATTGTAAAATCCAGTGTCCTGACCTACCTGAAAATGCTACAAAAAATTAAATCCAGATAAATAAAAGGAATCAATAACAATAAATGCAGAAATGGGATCAGGAAGTTGACAGTTAAATAAAGTTGAAAAGCCAAAAGTTATTTCTTTGAAAAGAACAACAAAATTGATAGATTTATAATAACACTTAATCAGAAATTATAAAATAGAGAAAAGGTAACTGCCAATATTAACATAGAAAGCATGCTCTCTGCAGATCTTGCAGATATAAAAAGAAGATGAGGTCATCAGAAGATGGTAGTGGGTGTTTATATCACTATATCAGCCCTCCCGTGGTCTGAAAACCACTGGGTAGGTGTAACTAGCTAATGCTTTAAAAGTTCTCATAGGCAATAACAAAAAACATTTGTTTTCCATTTGGCTCCAAAGCACCTGATGTTAGGTACATGTTGCTGTAGCAACATGAATATATTTCAGTTTGTTTGTAAAACGCTATTGGCATGAGACTTTTGTATACCATCATCTTTTATAAGCCAAATGCCAAAACTGTATGTTTTTAATTAACTGAAATTTTTCCATTATATTTTTAAAAGGCCGCAAAGTCATAGGACAATGATTTGTAGCTTAATTCTGAAAAAAAAGATGTGATTGATGAGGAAGAAATCAAAATTTAGGTAGGATAAAAATAAACATAACACAAAATGTGATACAATTATGTAAAGTAGCTGTCATAATACATTTTGAGTTCTTGGAGTCAAGAGGCAAGTTTTACACACCTTAATATTTACCAAAAGGACTAGTGTAATGACTTAGAACCGCTAAACCAAATTTTTAATTGTGTTAAATCCTATATTTACACACAAAAGTATTACAAATATTATACATAGCCTAAATTGATTGGACGTTGTCAATGAAAGTCTTATCAAACGGGCCATATTAAAAATCACATTAAAATAATTAAATGTTTTAAAGTATCAGAAAAATTCAACTGACCTCAAGTTCCCTTCATCAGAAATTGCTTTGTAATGAAGGAACAATGCCATGCATTTTCATGGAGAGCATATTATATCTCCAGCTTATACCAAGATGTGTTATAAACAAGTGTTAGTCCAAATTAAAGATGCTTGTAGATATTCAAACACTCAAACATTAATTTCTTTGTCTTTTCCTTTCATTTTTGTAGTGTTCAGGGCAGTATTTGGAATTCAACTTATGTCTTCAGACATATGAAGCCAGCACTCCACAACTAAGCTACAGCCACAATGTGGAGGGCTTGTAGTCACTTTAGAAAATTCATCCCGGTGCTTACGGGTAGGCAGAGGCTGACAATCCAGGGCTTTGGAACATGAGAATCAGTAAGCGCTCTCGTGATTTAAAAAAAAAAAAACCAGCCGGGCGTGGTGGCGCACACCTTTAATCCTAGCACTTGGGAGGCAGAGGCAGGTGGATCGCTGTGAGTTCGAGGCCAGCCTGGTCTACAAAGTGAGTCCAGGATGGCCAAGGCTACACAGAGAAACCCTGTCTCAAAAAAAAACCTAATTGTATAGCAGTTTGACAAAGTACCTGGTTGAAATTAGGAGAGAAAGGCAACAACGGTCCAAGAAAAAAATTCTGCATAAGGAGTTCCAGGAGCAACACAAAAGCATTAGGAAACACTTATACCCTGCCCATAGAGCTTGGTTCAAAGTGGTGATTTAGGATGATTAATGACTATCAAAGTAACTTTTTGCCCTTAGTTTTCATGATATTCTTTCACAGTGAAGTCTTGACAATAAAATTTTAGGGAAAAAATTCTGCCAGCAAGGCACTTAAGCAAGCTAGAGAAGGGAAAATTTAAATATTCTTGAGCAGTCCTGAGGTCTAACCTGAACTAGAAGACCCAGCTAATTTTGAAACAAAGATTATCAAAATAATAATACAATTTATTTAGAGTTGACCTATATTCTGAGATATTTATTCAAATGTAGATAAACAATGGGATAGCTACATACAGAAGGATATAAATAATGCACAGGGTAATGATATCAAGTCTGCCTGTAGATTTATAACAAAAGGAAAAGCAATCACAGAATTATATATAAATATGGCTGATACCAATAATATAAAATTAAAATTATAGTTCACATAGTTTTAGGAGAAATGGCAACCATGCCAACATTGGTGCAAAATCAAGGATTAATATCTGAATTAATATATGTACAACATAAGTATATATTATACATAACTTAAGAAAGATACATGAAGAGACGTGATATACTACACAAGGCTTAAAGGAACAACAACAGATAAACAGCCTTTTCTCCGTTCAGTTATTGAACAGAATGAGTTAATGTACATTTTCACAATAGAAGCAATTTTGATATTTCTAACATGGTATTTTTAGAAGTAGACTGTTTTATAGAGTTATGGGATTCATCAATGAAAGGCCTCATCACATGTGAAGATGATAGTTTCTGAGAAGTGAGTAGGCAAGGTGCAACATTCAATATAAGCTCTTTTATAGTGCCTTGAGGTGGAGCATGATCGTTCTGTTTTGGTAGAAATTGAATTATTTTAAATAAGATTTGGGCAAGTATTTTACACACAAGGATACATATTCTTAGCTAATGAATACCTTGCATACTTTGTCACTGGTAAAAGAAAAAAAGATGATGTAAAACTGATAAGCAAGATCATATACATAGAGACAAAATAATCTATATGCATCATTAGCAAAAATGAAAATATTTGTATTTCAAAATATTCTGTAAGCAATATTCTCATGTAAGCTACAAGATATGCAAAAATTAACAAGAACAGTTACAATACACAACCACCGCTGAAAGTATCCATCTAATCAATAATTAAAATACTTTAATAAAATTCTTCAAGGCACATTAGCTTTTTGTTTTGTAGTATCTTGGTGCTGGTGTGTGGGTCTCTGCAAGTGCTTGCTGCAGTAAATCTGTGTCACAACAGTGTGTGTAGAGGTCAGAGGACATTTCAGAAATCAGTTCTCTCTTCCAACTTGTCCAGGGACAGGTCTTTCTCCTTGCTTCTATTGACATAATGCATTTCTGTTGGTGCTTTGTGTACTCGAGATTAGTTGGTCTGTGATTTTTCTGGCCAGTTTATCTGTCCAGTTCACTGTAGATTTGCTGGATTGCAGGTTCACAGAATGGAGTGATTTGTTACCTGGAGTCTAGGGGTCGAACTCAGATTGCTGGGCTTGTACCAGAATCACACTCACCTGAGGAGCCATTTCACCAGCCTTTCTGTTCACTTTCTAATGAAGGAATGGAAAACATATATGCAGGAATGTTTTATTTGGAATTACGGTTTTAGTCCAGAGTCTCTTGCCACAGTTTCTTTGGGCCTGTGGCAGCACAGTACACCATGATGGGAGCACACAGGAAAGACAGTCTGTTCACCTCCTAAAAACCTAGAAACAATGAGAAATAAACAAAAGATGAGGTTGCTAAAAAGTCCTGTGATGTTATACCCCAAATTACCTACTTTTTAATCCTTGAAGCCCCACTTCCTCCAAAATATATAATCTCCTAACTGCTCCACTCTGATGTCAAGTATTCAACACATGGCCCTTCAGGGAACATTCCAGAACCAAACTGTTGCATATAAAAATGTTTAACTGTTTCTCATTACTGAGAAACATGGATGACTAATGAAAAATACTGTCATATTCTTCAACATCTTCAACAGAATTACTGAACCATTCACAATGCTTCAGTAAAAATTTATCAGATACCAATGTCTCCCTCCAAGATAGCATGCTAAGATTAATAAGGCTTTCTCTCTATTTATTGTCTTTCTTCCTCTGTGTCATATAAAACTAAAAACTTCTTCAAGATATTTTTAGAATTTTCATACTTCAAACCATGTAAGGAACATGTAATTTAAAAGTTTGCAACTTTACAATGCTCAGTGAGTTTAAGTCCTGAAAACATAACTGCCTTGAAACATCTCGGCTTCATCCCTTCTGCTTGCAGACTGCACTCATCTTGATAGAGTTGTGAATCTCAGGTACTTGTCAGTACACACCTACTTTCCTCTGTATCCTGAGGACCCTATGTCTGAACACATATCTACAATAAAACTTCAAAAAAGAATGTACGATTCTCACATCATGGTAATTACTTGGTGTCTTGTAGCAATGTAGTCTAGGAATCTTCCTTGCTCTAAAATACAACTATTGATAACTGCTATATTTCAAGGTAAGTCCTGCTATATTAGTGAAGGCAGGGTAATAGGACTGTGCAATGTGTACTAGGTGTGCTGTGCATGAAAAATGCACCTGTAGCCTGCATAAACATGTTTTTTCACTCTTGGGAAATTAGCTACTTCCAATTACTTAAAAAGAGACAATGGGGAGCCTTATAATGTCAGCTGGTATGCTAGATTAAGAGAAAAAAGCAATAACTCATGGTGAATCAAGAATGTGCTTGTGATAGTTTTCCTAACTCAGTTGCAAATAGATTTAAAATAGATCATCTGATTACAGAGCTTACTTGATTCATCACCTAGTTGCACAACTCACAAAAGATTCACACAACATATAAAAGTGTGCAATCACAACCATTGTGTGTTCATGCACTCAGTCACATCCAGAAAACAGTGCTTCACCATTACTGTCTACTTTACATTCATCCTAACATTATTGTTCTGACTGCTCTCTGTTATGACTTCAACATGTTACAATTGCACTTAAATTTTTCATATTTGTTGAGCATTGAATCAGATCCCTTGGTAGGCAGATCTGATAAAAAGAATTATCTGGAGAAAAGAAGTAAAATTACTGAAGTTAAAAGTAACTTAAGATTCTTCAAACCTAGGTCTGCTTTGGAAGAGAGAATTTTAAGACCATTTGGAATTTAAAGAACATATTCTTGGATATTTTTTATTTTAAGATATGTGAATATTAAAGTTGGGAAGAGGGGCATAGCTGTTAAGGGCACTGGCTGCTCTTCCAAAGATTCTGGGTTCGACTTCCAGCATAGCAGCTCATAATCACTTGTGACTCTAGGTCCAGGGAGTCTGATGCCTTTTTCTGGCTTCTGTGGGCCCTAAGGCATGCAAGTGTTGTACAAAGAAACATGTAAGCCAAACACCCATACATATACAATAAAATTTTAAATTTTCAAAAATATTTGTGAGTACACTTAAATTAAGAGTTATAGATATATGAACAGACTCAATTGTAGGTAGACAGGATAAACAAATGATTAGCTAACAGATACTAAATTGTTACAATTGGTAGAAAGATGGCATATAAATGACAGACAATAAATCATTATACCTAGATAGATATGATTGACTTATTGATTGGCTGATTGATAGAAAAAATATATAGATGATAGGACTAGATATATAATATATTTATATATTTTTCCTGATTACTTAAGATTATGCAATATAAGCCATGTTATCAAAACCTTAATATAATAAAATGAATGAATTAAATCCAAAATTTTATCCAAAAAATATACTTTTGAGATTTTATCAAGGAATTCTTTGCCTGACATATAGATCAAGTGCAATGCTCCATGTCTGTAGAATATTTCATGGCTGGGGACCTTCACATGTAAAAGTGATTCCTTACTTGACGCTCCTATTCCCAAAATTGGCTGGCTTTTTTTTTTACAGGTTTCTCTCTGATGCAGCCACCTGACAGAGCATGATTGCTGCTTGTAATATAATATGACAAGCCTACCCATTAACTTAGTCTCTAAAATATCCCTAAATAACTGACTTAATTCAATATTTAGAATGAGGCTGTCAGCTGGGAAGTCCTGCTCTTAACCATAGTGGTTGCTGGGCACTAAGACTGAAGCAGTTTCTCGCCAGCCTTTATCTTTGAGTGGTCATTTGTTCTCTTGGGATCAATTGTTCCAAACCAAATCCAAGCTTTAAGAACAATGGTTTCTTCTTTGGGAGAACAGATTTTAAAATATAATGAAGAAAGAGTTTCTTCTGCTTACTTTGCTATGTGTCTGTGATAATGTTCATTACACCCCAGCCCAACCACTTACTCAACTCTAAAATTTATTCAGAACATTAACATTAACAAGGCTGATAGCTCTTTATTTCAGAATAATTTTCTACATGTTACTTTTCCAGGCTTCAGCTTTTCTTTTACACTGAAAGTGCAATTGCAGAATCCACCATTAAACTGCCTTTCTCCAGCCACACTGAGAAGATCAATGTCCCCAAAGGAGGTCATAAATGTCTGCCTTTGTCCAATATTACCAACCTCTTACAACAGCGGCTCCTAGGAAATGATTTTTAAATGTAAAATAGTTGTTATCCAGATTACTGAATCAGAGTCTCTAAAAGTAAAGAGAGGTAAACTTCACTTTGAAAACTTTCCTCATATCTCTTTGGAAATATATTTTTAAGAATTCCCATAATAGATTACATAATTCCCCACCTAGAATCTTAGAGTTGAAGCTTTATGATAAAGGGAAAAATAAATTTATTTCTCCAACACACACACACACACACACACACACACACGCACACACACACACACACACACACACACACACACACACACACATATATATATATATATATATATATATATATATATATATATATATATATATATATATATAATCATATTGTCCCTCCTAGTTCCAAACCTCCCCACCCAGGCATCACCCTATCACCACCACCACCCTGACACCCACACCTGTCCAACCAGCAATGTCTATTCTATTTCCCCTTCACAAGGAGATTCATGTGTCCCCCTTGAGCCCTCCTTGTTACTTATTTTCTGTTTGTGAATTGTAGCATGGATATCCTTTAATTTACAGCTAATATCCTCTTATACATAAATACATACCACATTTGTCTCTTGGGATCTGGGTTACCTCACTCAGGATGATTTTTTTCTACTTCTAACCATTTTTCTGCAAATTTCACAATGTCATTATTTTTAACAACTGAGTCACACTTCATTCTATAAATGTACCATGTTTTTTCTTTATCCATTCTTCAGTTGAGTGACATCTAGGTTGTTTACAGTTTCTGGATATTATGAATAAAGCTTCTATGAGCAGAGTTGATCAAGTTTCTTTGGGTATGGTGGAACTCTTTTGGGTATATGCCCAAGGAGTGGTATAGCTGAGTCTTGAGGTAGATCTATTCCCAATTTTCTGAGAAACAGATAATTTTTACTATCCAAACTGGTTGTACAAGTTTGAACTCCCACCAGAAATGGAGGAATGTTCTCTTTGTTCTGCATCCTTGCCAACATAAGCTGTCACCTGTGGTTTTTTTTTTTTTATCTTAGCCATTCTGGCAGGTATAAGATGAAATCTCAGATCAGGTGTCGGGAGGATGGAGGAACAGTACTGGAAGAGATAACTGGAATGGGGGAGGCATCTCTGGGATGACCTGGAAGCCTTGAGGAATCCTTAAGGATGACCCTAGCTAAGACTCCTAGCAATGGGGGAGAATGGAGCCTGAACTAACCGACTTCTGTAACCAGGAAAGACTTCTAGTGGAGGGACTGGGACACCAACACAGCCACAAAACTGTTGAACTATGGTTTGTCCTAACTACAGGATGTGCTGGGATAAAGATGGTGCAGATATTGTGGAAGGGGCCCACCAATGACTGGTCCTGATTGAGATCCATGCCATGAGAAGGGGCCCACCCTTGACACTGCCCAAAGAGCCAGGACACAGAACCTGGATAGCTCAGAGACCTAGGATAAAAAATGAATCCTAATGATAGTCTGCTATATTCATAGCTTGGTGCCTAGTCCAATTGTTGTCAGAGATCCACAGCCAAACATTAGACCGACCTTGGGGAATCTTATGGAAGAGGGGAGGGGAGAGTTGAAGGGGGCAGAGGGGTCAAGAATAACACAAGAAATCACAGAATCAACTAACATGAGCTCATGGGGGCTCACAGAGACTGAACTGCACCCAGAAAGCCTGCATGGGACTGACCTAGGCCCTCTGCAGATATGTTACAGTTGTGTATCTTGATGTTCTTGTGGGACTCTGAACAGTGGTAGCAAGGGCTGACTCTTTTGCCTGCTTTTGGGACACTTCTCTTCCTAATGGGTTGCCTGGTCCAGCTTCAGTACTAGGGGAGGTAGCGAGTCTTACTGAAACTTGATATGCCATGGTTAGTTGGCATCAATGGGAGTCTTGCCCTTTTCTAAAGAGAAATAGAGGAGGAGGGGACAGGATGAGCAGAAGGAGGTGGGGCAGTGAGACTGGAAGGAGAAGAAAAAGGGAAACTTGATCAGAATATTAAAGAATGAAATAAAATAAATGTTTTAAAATAAAATAAAAATAACATTGTCAAAATGTTAGGCTTTATGCTCATCTATACAATAATGTTTATTAACATCTTTGAATATGCATGAAAATACCTAGTACAGATCCAAAATCAGATTAATAAAGTCACTGCTCATTCTGCAACAGATCTCTGCCAACCCTTTTACTCATACTGGGAAACCAAACATGGTTTACATATACTCTTTCTGGTAGACATAGTATTTCCGATAGACATTCTCTTTGTGGTAGACTATGTCATTCTGGTGGACATATTTGGAGCTAAGATAAACTAGTAGCCTTTCCCTCTTTGCATAGGAGAGTGTGGTTGAAGCCATTTAGCAATGCTGACATTAAGCCTGTAAAGAGAGTGAAGGAGAATCAGTAGCAAGTGCCTGAGTTACGTAGAGAAGAAGAAAGAAGAAGATTGACTACAATGAGGTTAAGGGTCAAAACACTGTGAATCTAGTTTATGAACTTTGTATTCTTATAAGCTAAAAATAATTTAAAAGCTCAGGACTTAGAGAAAAGAATAACGTTTCTAGAGGATAAAAATCAGGATGTAATTAAAACACAGGAGGATATTTCTTCAGGGAGTCATGATTCCTTGCTCCTATCAGAAAGGAAGTAGGACTAAACATCCACAGCCACTGATGGCTCTACCCATTGTTCTGTGATTTTCAGTGCAGTGGCAGGAGTCTGGTCTAAGATTAGGGTGCCATGGAGTTTGGAGGCAAACTAAAGATTAAAAAGTATTAGAAAAAGAGAGTGAGAGCTTTATATGAGTAGATGATTTTTTTCAAGTTGTTCATTTTACATACTGATTATAGACTCTCCCTTTCCACCTCTCAGTCCCAATCTCCTCCCTAATCTCCTTTATCCTCCTCCCCTAGTCCTCAGAAAGGGGAAGCCCTCCTCCCCTATCATCTGACCTCATCCTATCAAGTCTCATCTAGACTACTTGCATCCTCTTCCTCTGTGGCCTGGCAAGGCTGCCTCTCCAGGGGGAAGGGATCAATGAGTGGGCACCAGAATCCATGCCAGAAGTAGCCCCTACTCCTACACACAAGGAAACTCTGCTGCCTATCTACTATGTCTGAGCAGATGCTCTAGGTCCTTACCATGCATGGTCCTTGGTTGGTGCATCTATCTCAGCAGCAATCCCCCATGGTTCTCCTGTGGAGCTCCTGTCCCCTCCAGGTCCTTTTATGCCCCAAGTCTTCCATAAGACTCCAGGTGCTCCAACCCAAAGTTTAGCTTTGAGTCTCCACATCTGCTTCTATCCTCTGCTAGGTAGAGTCTTTCAGAGATGGTAGGCTCCCTTCCTGTTCCTTCTGTGCTTCTGAATGAGAATTGAGCATTCTCCCTAGGGCCCTCCTTATTATTTGTCTTCTTTAGGTCTATGTATCATAGTGTAGCTAATATCTGCTTATAAGTAAGTATATACCATGTGTGTCTTTCTGGGTCTGGGTTACCTCACTCAAGATCATAGTTTTCTAGTTCCATCCATTTGCCTACAATTTTCAAGATTTCCTTGTTTTTAATAACTGAGTAGTAATCCATTGTGTAAATATACTACATTTTCTGTATCCATTTTTCACTTGGTGGACATCTGGGTTGTTTCCAGGAGATGATCTTTATACAGAGCCTTTAATGACAAGGACACCATTCGGGTTACCAGCACTGATGGTCTTACTGTCAATACAAGCTGTCACATACAGTTGACAACACCCAAATACTAGTTATAATTATGATGACTAAAATAAATGCCCGATGCACCATCCACGTGGCCCCTTCAGAAGTATTCTCTAGCTTGCAGATAAACTTCTTTTTAACAGTACCCAGGTGCCAGGACTCTCAGAAAATTAACATGAGCCAAGGAAAGCCACCTTCCCCAAGGTCTTGATTCTCACCCAGCTCATAAGGTCTGTAGCCAATGGCTAGTCAATGGAAGGATCTGGATTTCTGTCTCCTGAGTCATCATGCAATGAAACTGAAAACCATTCCAATTTCCTGGTTTTAAAGGGTCATCTCAACCCCTTCCTCTATCCAGTCACTTCCTGGACCCACTGCAGATAGTTTTCACATGAAATTCAGGATACCCAGTCAAATTTGAATTTTACACAATTATGCTTCATATATTATATTTCATATTAAAGCCAACTATTGTTCACCAGCCATATCCTGTTAACAAGTCAGTCTATGTTTGCTCAGCATGGTCATTCTCTCCACAGGTATAAATTCAGAAAGTATCCTGTATAAACTTTTTTATACTAGTCTTATCCCAGGTTCACCTTCTATGGAATCTGCCCCCTGTGATGTTGCTAAATTTGGGATAGTAGACAGAATAATCCTACAGGATCCCTGGAGTTTCTCCTCTAACTTTAATAAAGTATACCTAGAGGTTCACTATGATTACATGCAAAGGCACTGCAGATCCAAATTTCCAGAACAGAATTTCTAGTCCCCAGTCACACCTTCTCTCCCTAGAGTTACAACAATACAGAATTCACTGTAGAACAAAGATATTATAATATATTGGATAAGACACATACTACGAGGAGACCTCATTTCATAGAAGCACTCTGGCTACTTTTCATTTTTTATTACTTCTTGTCAAAGCAATTTCTAACTTTCTCAAAAAAATACCATGATGATATGTTCAGTTAAACAGCTGGTTTGTTGGTTAGGGTTCACACCTGTTTTTCTTTTCTGCAATTAGAGTCATTCTTCAATGTCTTCTGATTACTGTTTACTGTTATCACATCCTCCCTCTCCAAGAAAGCTTCAGGGCAAATAAACATTTCCTGATTAGGCTACTCACCATCATGTTCTGGACTTCCAGTTAGGCATCATCTGGCAACCTGGTAACTCTGTGACCAGGTGGTGCTAGCACATCTGCCTTTATGTTTTTACTTTCATTGAAGGGAACCATTGTGAGGTCACTGTAAAAATGAGACTTCAAAATATTTCATATGGTTGGGCACCTTACCAAATCTGCAGAAACCTGGTTTCTGCTTAAAAGGATTTTTTAATTTCAGTTTTAAGAACAGACCATTGGCTAAATTAAGTATATTTAACTAATTTTCTGATTGTTCTCATCTAATCTAATAAGCTCCTTATTTTTTGGACATATCCCAATGACTACTAATATCTCAGAATTAGCATTTTTTCAGAAAAGTTTTGAGGAAAGATATTTTATACAATGTTAACGATGGATTTATGGCTGCTCTCACATAAACAATCAAGAAGTTTTTTTAAGCCTAGAGTAGATAAACTATAATAAAACTCTATTATCTCACAATGCAAATGTTTTAGTGTCACCTATGGAGGCCTAACCAGCACCAGGAACCCCAGATGAGACCCTGCTCTGTGCCGTATGCCTGCCAACTCCCCTTAAAGTTTACCCAACCGCCATAAACTGGACCCCGTGCCTTGGGATCCATAGTCTTACCCACAACTTTGGAAGAGGGTGTTTTAGGGACCCCAAGGGCAACAGAAACTTCAGCAGAAATACCCTACTGGACCAGGACCCCAGGCCACCGAGGCCGGAAAACTGAGAGGAAAAGGAAACCAAGGGAAAAAATCCAAAACACACCCATCTATCCAACAAACACAAACTCATAATTCAACACTTAAACCTCTAATAATGACAAAACCCAAATGGCTACAGGACAGCATAAGAACACAATCAACAATAACTATGCTACATGTCACCATATAGGTGAGCTATAGTACTACAAAAAGCCCTGGATATTCCAACACAGCTGAAGCACACACACATGTGCACGCATGATCACAGACTCACACACACATACACACACACACACACACACACACACACATACACACACAAACATGCACAAACACACAGATGCGTACATGACCTTAAATCTAATCTTACGGATACAATAGAGGACTTTAAAGAGGAAACTAACAAAGTCCTGAAAGAAATATAGGGAAGTACAATCAAACAATCAAAAAAGTGGAGGAAATAAAAATGTTCAAGACCTGAAAATGGAAATAGACACAATGAAGAAAACACAAACTGAGGGAGGGCACAAGGGGGAACTAATGAATCTAATTAAGAAATGGAAATAGAATGGACATTGTGAGTGGATGGGGAAGAGAGCTGGCTGGATTGTGGGGTGTGTATGGGAACAGGGAGGATCAGGTCTCAGAGAATAGAGGGATAGAGCACTGGTGAAATCAAAGGCTTGGGGGAACCTCTGGAATGAGACAGAAATCTAGGGCAATGGAAACTCCTAGGAATACATGAGGGTGACCCTAGCTAAAATACCTACCATATTTTCTGGAATATAAGACAACTTTTTACCCCCAAAACTCCATGCCAATGTCAGGGGTCATCTTTTATTCTGGGTACTTACCTGCGGCTTACTTCCCCTTGTTTCATATGTCTAGCACATATAGTGGGGATGTGGCCAATTCCCCCGCTCTGAGTGAGGAGTAAGAAGCAGGGGAGAGCAAGCTCCACACATCTTCCTGTACCTCGAGAAGGAGGAGAAAGTGAGAGTGGATTGGCTCTCCACCAGAACCCACTCATTCGACTCGGAGGGGGGCTTCAGTCTTCTGGTTGAGTGTGGAGCTTTGTAGTCTAGCACTGGCTGTCTGCTGGCATTTAATAAAGAGCCTGGCTGTCTGTGCCCTGCCTGCAAATAGACACATGCCTGAGTCTGCTGCACAGGGTGTGTATTGGAAGAGGGGTAGTCTTATATGGCAAGTATATTCGAAACTCTATATTTTATCTGAAAAGGTTTGGGGTTGTCTTATATGCCCAGTCACCTTAAACATCAGAAAATATGGTAGCTAAGCTATAGGGGATAGGGAGCCTAAACTATCTCATGTAACCAAACACGATTTAAAATGGAGGGCTTGGCATACCAACCTAGTCAAAAAAATATTTGACCTATAATCTATCCTACCTACAAAGTATGCAGGAGGAAAGATGGAGCAGAAATTGAGGGAATGACCAAGCAATGACTGGTTCAGCTTGAGCCTAGTATAACTGTCATCAGAGAGGCTCCCCCAGCAACTGGTGAAAAAAGGTGCTTGGGAAATCCTGCTGAAGTGTGTGCGGAAGGATTGTAGGAGCCAGAAAGTACAGAGACACCACAAAAAAACCTACAGAATTAACTAACGTGGGCCCATAAGGGGTCACAGAGACTGAACCACCAAGCATGAATGGAATTGATCTAGGCCTTACATATACATATGTAACAGTTATGCAGCTTGATCTTCATGTAGGATTTCTAAAGTGGGAGCAGGGACTTGACTACACTGTTTTTTGATCCCTTTCTCCCTGCTGGGATGTTTTGCCTCAATAAGAAAAGATGCTCCTTTTCATACTGCAACCTGATGTGCCACAGCTTCTTGATATTCACAGACCCCCCGTTTTCTGAGGAGAAAGGGAAAAGTGGGTGGTGGGAGGGCAGATGAGGAGAAAGGACTGGGAGGAGAGCAGGGATGGAAAACTGAGGTTGGGGTATTAATTAATTACTTTCTTAACTAAAATACATTTTGTATTTTCTCACACCTAGCAAGATTCTGAAATCTTTATTAAAGGGCCTACGCAATTACTAATGTTTCTGAAGTCAAAGACCAGGATTTTGAATCTTGATTCCATTCTTGGATATTAGAGCATACATGACTCTAGCATCATGGTGACAAAACGCCTAACAGAAACAACTTAGGGGGAAAGTTTGTCTCGGTTCAGGGGGTCAAAAACATTTTAGTTCATTATGACAGGAAAAGAATGACTCCAGGAGTGATTCCGTCCCTGGTGCCAGAAGCATGAGGTAGTGCCTGGTTCACACAGTAGCAGACCGCAAAGCAGAGAAGGCAGGCTAGACCAGTGCTGGCCATAGCACACAATGAGTCTCCTAGTGACCTACTTCTGCCAGCTGGTCCAAATCCCTTGTAGGCTCCACTTAGAAACAAGACACGAAACTCAGAACCAAGCACTCATAACAGGAGACTATGGAGACATATCAGTTTAATCAGAACAGACCATTAATTCTTCTACACCTTGTTTTCACCATCTAAAGAATAACTTTCTTTCAATATTGTTATAATGAATAAATGAGCTTAGACTTATAAATCACAGAGTATGGCATACAAGAAAACTTGCATAAATTAATAAGTACCACAAAGTTCAATGTTGAACAAAATTTTAGATGTTATTCATTTTAGACAGTTATAACATTTATATGATCTTAGGACCTCTTCTTTGCATCACTTTAGAATTTAAGTACTTAGAATGACACAACAGAAAGGAAAATTTAAATACATTTTTACTTAGAACTAGACATAAATGGAATTTACGTTAAAGAGACAATTTCATTAGAAACTGATATTGTGATCATTCTGACATTATTATAGATGTTAAATATATATTATTTGTGGAAATTATACCTATAATTCTTATAACACTTATAGGCAATAATAGCATCTGTGAAAAGTGAGGGACCTATAAACGTCATATTCCTGATTTTGAACAGTAAAGTTGATTATTCTACCAATATTA
This sequence comes from Acomys russatus, assembly GCF_903995435.1. NCBI lineage: Eukaryota > Metazoa > Chordata > Mammalia > Rodentia > Muridae > Acomys > Acomys russatus. The sequence goes on from NC_067167.1 coordinate 43,357,290, forward strand.
CTTTATCACTTCTGTCTTAGACACTTTTAAGTATGGCCAATACAATTATCAACAAAGCAATTTTGTGGTAAAGAGATAAATCAAAATAAATCACATACATATGAAAGTTAATGTAGTATGCATTTGAACACATTAATTGAGTAATTTGGCTCAGTCAAATACCTCAGGGATTTTCTCTAAAGTGAGCACTGGGATGTATCTAGAAGGTAAGAGAAGGCAAATGGATAAATTTTCATTCCTAATAAAGTCATTAGCATAAGCAAAGAATCTCAACAAAACTAAATACTGTCTGTAATGAGACACAGAGATCACAGGCCATATTGTGGAGTTTTACCCACTTGCTCTAGCTACTGGGAAGTCACACACACACACACACACACACACACACACAAACCTTAAAGTAGTGCACAAATGAAAACATGGACAGGTTTACTTTTGACAGAAAATATATGGCTGCAATGAGAAGATAGATTGTTGGAGAAGAAGACAAAAGTTAAGTACATTGTTTGAGATGTCATTTCAGCTTGATAAATTTCCCTAACAAGTGAGTGATGGAGATAGAGCAATGTTAAAATTCAAGGCTATTGAGGGATTTCATGATGCTCAAGATGAGAGAGATGAGGAATGTGTAGTTGTCAAAGCATCTCTAAGTTGTTGACTTTTATAAATGGACCAGATTCAGAAATGAAAACCAGGATTTTTCCCTCAGACATGTTGTATTTGGAATGCCTTTGAAACATTCAAGTAAAGATATCAAGTCGGCAGTGAGAAAACTGACTTTAAATAAAAAAGTAGCCGTTATGTAGCTACAATGGCGTAAGGGTGGACACTGAGGCACCATTGAGTTTTTTTGTATCAACCACCCAGATTTAATTTTATATCTATTGGTGTCATAATAAAAAATGCTGGTTCTGAAAAAATAAAATAAAATAAAAAAGTAGCCAGTACCAGACTATTCTTCCCGTAGTAAATGACCATAAAACTGGGCAGAATATACAGGGAAGCATTGCAAGACATTGTTCAAAATGAGCCATTCAGCTTTGCTCCCTATGAAACAAAAAGTATATAGTGAAGCCTATAATTTCCCTGAACTTCTTCCTGGAAATTTTTCCAAACTATAGCGCAAGGCAAATGGAGTTTAAAAGTTCTCAGCTGTATCGTCGACTTTGGGAGGCAACAACAGAGCACAAATTGGTAATGAGGCTGAAGTTTCTGCAGTTGGACATTAGAGATGGAGAAACTGAGTAGATGAGACTTCGAAAGTCTATATAGTGATACTAAAACTAAGAAAAACACTAAAAGACACAGATCAATACATACTCATCAATAATACTGGACTATTGTGATATAATGGTCCCACAAAGAAAACAGTTTCTAATTCCTGGAATCTGTTAATGTTTCTTTGTATGATCTGCAGACAGTTAAGGGTATTAGAGATGTCAGAAATATAAGGTATCCACCTATCATGTGGTGAGCACTAACTGGAGCTAGTCTAAGAGAGAGGCAAATGACATGCTGACAGGAGCAGGCTAACTAACCCTATTAGCTTGAATGAGTCACAGCAGGTCTTGAGTGTCAGACATGTAGCTGGAAGATTTTGACATTTTGATCCTGTCTTTCTTTGCACTACTCCTGCTCCTCCATTTAGAATAGGAATGTTTATGATGGACCATTGTGTATTGGAAATGTCTACCTTCTTTTATTGTTTTAAATCAGATCATAGCTAAGCATCTTCTAAGAAGACTTGGAACAAAATTTTAACAAGTTTGGGAATATTTAGACTACTAGAGCCACCAATGTTAGTCTAGGTGCATTTTGCATTACAAAACAGTCGTGAGTCTTTGGTGGTCTTGAGGAGAGTACATGGTTCAAATATGACATTTTTTTCCACAGGCTCATGTTATCAATGCTCAGTCTCCAGCTTGACACCAGAAAATCTGTTTTCTCCAGGAACAAGGCTCCTGATATATTATCCAATAGCAAGTAGTCAGTCATAATCTCCTGTATATATAAGCAATATTACATGGATTCAGTAAAGGGTGTGGAGTGTGTATATGTGTATTTAACAACAACAAAGAAATCATGAACCTAATGAGTGATAGAGCACACCTTTAATCACAGCACTTGGGAAGCAGAGGAAGTGAATTCAAGGCCAGCCTAGTCTACAGAGTAAATTCCAGGACAGCCAGGGCTACACAGAGGAACCCTGTCTCAAAAAAGCAAAAGAAGAAAGAAAAATCGTGAATTAGAGGTAGCATGAGAAGAGATGAAGGGAGAACGGGAATGAAAATGATGTGTAAAATACAGTACATGTGTATGACATTCTCAAAAAGAAGTTAGGTTTAAAAATAAAAATAAAGGAAAGAGGCAGATTAATACCACACAGAGATAGAGAATGCCCCAGACCCCAGAGTCAAAAGTCCACTAATGGAGCCATGATTCAAGAATTCTGGAACTGTCATCATCTAGAGGACAGCTTGTATTCCACATATTCTCTATTGTTGACCTATTCTCAATATGTACTAAACATGGAGAGAAAAATTTGTAATACTTTTGGATCTGGATGAAGCAGGAATTATCCTCTAAAGAAGGATGCTCTGCCAACAACTTCATTTCAACTTGATGGTGCTCATTTTATACTTTTGCCTCCAGAACTGGAAAAGAGTATATTTCTTTTGTTTAATCCATTCAGCTCATGGTTATTTTCCATGATTACCACAGGAATGTAACACAGAAGTGTAAGGAAAAATTGTACTCACCTTTACAGATCAAGACCAAGCTACTCCCCATTTTTTACCACGTCGCCTTGATGGGGAGGCCTGGTGGCACTCAGAGGAAGGATAGCAGGCTACCAAGAAGAGACTTGATACCCTATGAGCATATAAAGGGGGAGGAGGTCCCCCTCAGTCACAGACATAGGGGAGGGGAGTAGCGGGAAAGTGAGAGGGAGGGAGGAATGGGAGGATACAAGGGATGGGCTAACAATTGAGATGTAATATGAATAAATTAATAAAATATTTTTTAAAAAAGAAAAAAAAGCCCAAGCTACTCAAAATGGATAGGAAAGAATGAAAATAGTTAAGAACAAGGAAAATATGACAATAAGAAGCATCAAATAAATATTAACAAAATATTAAAAAGACACATATGTAACCATATAGTAGCATGCACATAGTTCAGCAGTTAAAATGTTCTAAGTATCGATAGTGAGCCCCTAATATTGTGATGAGTCCCTATTGTGAGGCAGGTGATAGGAAATCCTTATGTAAGTGAGATACATCCTTAGCTACAAGCCAGTCTAAATGTATAATTAATAAAATAAAAGCTGGCAGTAGATGCAATTTCAGTATAACTATGAAGGAGTCAGACAGATGGATCAGGAGGCGGTCAATGATACCAAGACTGATAACCTGAGTTTAGCCCCAGTCACCCACATGGTAGGACTCCCACAGTTTTCTACTCGCCACCACAGGATTGGCATGCACACATATGCATAACACACATACACACGTAATAAATACTTGTAATTTTTAAATTCTATGAAAAATAATGTACAAAAAAGATGCAAATAAATTCATGTGGCAGGATTCATGGTGGAGCAGTATGAGAGACCAGTTTATTGTAAGATCTTAATTTGGTGATTTTTAAGCTATACACAGGTATTGAAAAATTAAGATGAAAACACAATAACACAACCACTCCAAATATAGAGAATCTGTTGTATTGTTAATTGTTAATGCAAGTGAGGCCTCCGTCACCCTGTGTTGTCTAGAAGGAAATGAATCAGAAAGATAGAGCTCACAGCATCAGCTTGGGGAGCTTCTGGCACTCTCCTAACAGATAAGGACCCTGGGGAGGAGAGAAGAATACATTTCAACAGGTCAGACCTACTGCACTTGGTGTCACCCATCCACCAGAATCAACCCTCTCATGCCATTAAGATTTTCTGCTCCAAAAGCAGCAGTGGGTGAATGGACTGTTATTTTGGGCATGTTCCCACTAAATAGGTTTCTTTTTAGTTTATTTAAGTGCACAGTGTTAAAGGAGTATTGATCTACAGGAACTAGGCAAGTAGACTAGAGTGAAGCGGAATAAGTGATGACTAATCAATAAAACCATCCCTCAGAAGCTCTTCTGAACACTCCAAACTCCGTCTGTTTGTTGTTCACAAAGTCTCACTTAAAATTCTCAGCTTCTAACTCCATTCTTGTCTGGCTTCTTAAAGACCCTGACTACTCTTAAAGCAATAGCTCTGTCAATCTTCCAAGCATAGCCATTCAAACATAGTCGATAGGCCTGATTGAAAGAAGATAGTAAAGCCCTGGCTTCATGCCTTACACCATTCTCCTTCCAGTGCGACACATACACAGAGACAGACAGACACACAGAGAGAGGAAATTTCAACTGAAACGAATACTGTACCACAGAAGACATCTCTGTGTTTTTCAAGTTTAGTTTAATAGTTCAAAGTGTATGTAGCACAGAAAAAGAAGAAATGATATGTCCTATTAAGTATAACAGCAAAGACATCTAATACTTACTGTGCACAAGACACTTTGTACTTATGGGATGGCTATCTCTGCATTGAATCATTTTATTCTAAAAGCTACATGAAATAGTGAGTTCCATTATCTTCATTTAAGACAAATGGAAATTGAGGCTAGAGAGTTGGGTCTGTGACTAAAAGCACTGGTGCCTCTTGCAGAAGATCCAGATTCCATTCCCAGTATCCAAACAGGGGCTCACTACCGTTTGTAATTCCTAGTGATCTGACACCCTCTTCTGACCTCCTCTGACACCAGGTACTCACATGGTATGCACACATACATGCAGGCAAAACACTCATATACATAAAATAAAAATAAAATAAATAAATCTTTTAAAAGTCATGGAATTAATTGATAGGAACGGTAAATAGCCCACCATGGTTACATATCTAGTAATTAAGGATTGAACAAAGGAGGCATGGCTCTGGAGTCTGTTATCAACCCACATGATAGCCCCTCAATCTAAAGTCCTGAAGGGTCAATCTCTGCTTCTCTAAAGCAGTTCCTGGGACATTGTAGAGATACGACATGCTCTAAATAGAAATGTCTCCACGGATACTTCTTGGGATGTGGGTAATGACCATACCTGAAGGTAATGCCTATATCCTCAAGCTCCCCAACATTCCCAGGATGGGTGGAATGCAGTGTGAGAGCATCACAAAGGGCAAGATAACATTTCAGTTTCTCCTGTATCATTACCCTTCCTCAAAATATACAAACAAACCTAAGCATCAACAATCTTTTACCTAGCTTCTCACTGATATAATCTAATTCTGACACAAAGACATGGAATTTTAAGTTTAAAAATATGGTTATGGCTCTGTGGGGTCAGGAAGATGATAACTTTTCTTGATGTGCTGACTAAGAGAATATGAAATGGAGAAATGGTGAAGTGACTCTGAGATTACACACTCAGAGGAGATGCTATAGTTTATAACTAAGGGTGACAGTCACTAGGAAGATAAGAAAACTTACAGGCCACGGTACTTCTGCAATATTGAGACTGCCAACAAAGACATCTGTTAGCTTAGACGCTCTGCAGACTGTGAGTCAAGTATTTATTGGCTGCTTCTGGGAAGGATGCTTGTTGGTAAACATCATGTGAAGAGAACACATTTAGGCCTGCCATCAAACATGTTCAAGAGATTTCCACCTCCAAGCAACCTTGTCTAAATAAATCTGGACAGTTCGTTTACATACAAAGAAGCATCCAGATGAGAAAGGCCAGTCATTTTAAATTTTCCAATGGGAAGGCAGTCCGTAAAAATAACCCAAAATAAAGTGTTTCTTATTATTTAAATAAATCAGTGCTGTTGTGTTTTTCATGGGCATCTGCTTTTAGACTGGATTTTAAATGTCATGATTTGAACAAATTTTGGAGCAATAATTTATTTCACTTAAGAATAATCATTGCTTTTCTGTTTAAAACCATTCCGGTTTGGCCGAGCATGGTGGCGCACGCCTTTAATCCCAGCACTCGGGAGGCAGAGGCAGGCGGATCGCTGTGAGTTCAAGGCCAGCCTGGTCTACAAAGTGAGTCCAGGATGGCCAAGGCTACACAGAGAAACCCTGTCTCGAAAAACCAAATAAAAAAAAAAACCTTTCCGGTTTGTTTAATTATTAATTATTCGGGAATATCATTTTGAAGTAGTTTACCTTTCTCTCATATGCCAATATCTTGAGACTTAAGGATTTGCTATTCATTAGCTATAAACAACCATTGGGTTTATTTGTGAAATTTTTTATGAATATCATTTGCTTTTCTCAAGCATTGGTCATGTTATATACTATTTATATTCTATTACGTACTGACTTACATTATTAATTAAAATATTGATTCTCAAGCAGCTCTTCCTTTAGCCTGGATTTAGAAATATGGAAGCATGGTTGGGTAAATAAAGGAAAGAAAATTAAGAGGCCAAGGTAACTCAGGACCTTCGTAACTGAGTTTCTCATTGCTATAACAAAACATTTAAGACAATCAATTTAAAGAGAAGAAAGGTCTCATTTCAGCTCACAAATTCAGGAGTTTCCATGTGTGCTCAGTTTGGTCCATTTGTATTAGAATTGTTGACAGGCTACGTGGAGGATCACACAGTGTAGCAAAGCCATTTACCAGGTAGCATCAAAAAGTGCATGGTGGGGGAGTGCCATGGTCCCAATACTTCTTTTCAGGGTATATTCCACTAATCTAATTTTTTTGTACCAGGTCCCAACAACCAATAGTTCCACAGGCAAATTAGCCTTTATATTTGAACCTTTGAGATTCAAATACAAACAATAATACCATGTTACAGTGTTTTGGAGCATTCTTTTTGGTTACAAATCATAAGCATGTGTATAAAGTTGTGTTCTTCAAAAGAAATATTTCAAGCCAACATCTAGTCTTCACCCTTTCGAAAAGATCATTCTGCTTACAAAATAATATATTTCAGCTAGTCTCAGCTTCTGGTTCATAAAACAAATATTAAGTAAACTCTCAAGTGTAACCAACTACTGCAAAGCATTTAAGCCTTAGAAAGAGTTTGGCCACTTACAACCTTTTCCTAAAACAACTGTATTATCTTATATGCATCCCGTTACATTCTTAGTTATTTGTGATGAAATTGAATATTATTTTTTCAAGGTAATCATAATCTTTGAGTTTGTTTTTCTATTATTCAAAATGAATATAAATGAAGCATTTGAATTTAACAGTAAAATTAAATTATGTCTTATTTCTGGAGTTCAAGGATAATTTGGTTTCAATTTGTTCATTTATGGTATTTCTATCCCATTTCAAGAACTGTCGCTGTTCTAGTTTTTTTTTTTCTACCTTCATAATAAAAACTGCCTCAGTGATCTTATAAAGATTCTCCAAATTCTATTTAAGGTCACATGGATTAGACATATTCAAAACTTCCTAAAATAAGTTTTTTCAAGGTCAGTGTGTGACCAAGTAGACAGTAGATATTCACAAGAATCATTTTTTTATCTTTTTTTCATTTATTCATATTACATCTCAATTGTTATCCCATCCCTTGTATCCTCCCATTCCTCCCTCCCTCCCATTTTCCCCTTACTCCCCTCCCCTATGACTGTGACTGAGAGGGACCTCCTCCCCCTGTATATGCTCATAGGGCATCAAGTCTCTTCTTGGTAACCTGCTATCCTTCCTCTGAGTGCCACCAGGTCTCCCTATCCAGGGGATGTGGTCAAATATGGTGCACCAGAGTTCCTGTGAAAGTTAGACCCCACTCTCCACTCAACTGTGGAGAATGTCCTGTCCATTGGCTAGATCTGGGTAGGGGTTTGAAGTTTACTGAACGTATTGTCCTTGGCTAGTGCCATAGTTTGAGCAGGACCCCAGGGCCCAGATCCACCCATCATAATGTTCTTCTTGTAGGTTTCTAGAACGCTCTGGATCCTTCTATTTCCCCATTCTCCCATGCTTCTCTCACCTAGAGTCTCAGTAGGATGCCTTCCCTTCTGTCCCACTTTCCTGGTAAGTGAAGACTTTCATGGGACATGCCCCTTGGGCTAGTGTCCAGATATAAGTGAGTACATACCTTTTGAGTCTTTCTGCTTCTGGGTTAACTCACTCAGTATGATCATTTCTAGTTCAATCCATTTGTCCACAAACTTCGGAAATTCCTTGTTTTTAATAGCTGAGTAGTGTAAATGTACCACAGTTTCTGTATCCATTCTTCTACTGGGGGACACTTAGGCTGTTTCCAGGTTCTAGATATTATGAATAAGGCTGCTATGAACACAGTTGAGCAAATGTTCTTGTTGTGTGCTGGAGCATCTTCTGGGTATATTCCAAGGAGTGGAATAGCTGGGTCTTGAGGAAGCTTTATTTCCAGTTTTCTGAGATAGGCCCAGATAGATTTCCAAAGTGGCTGTACTAGTTTACATTCCCACCAGCAATGAAAGAGTGCTCCTCTCTCTCCACATCCTTGCCAGCATGTGGTGTCACTTGAATTTTTGATCTTAGCCATTCTGATGGGTGTAAGATGGAATCTCAGAGTTGTTTTGATTTGCATTTCTCTGATGAGTAAGGAGGTTAAGCATTTCTTTAGGTGTTTCTCAGCCATTTGATACTCCTCTGTTGAGAATTCTCTGTTCAGTTCTGAGACCCATTTCTCAATTGGTTTATTAGGTTTGCTGGTGTTTAATTTCTTGAGTTCTTTATATAATTTGGATATTAGACCTTTGTAAGATATAGGGTTGGTGAAGATCTTTTTCCAGTCTGTGGGCTGTTGCTTTGTTCTGTTGACAGTGTCTCCTCCCTTACAGAAGCTTCTCAGCCTCATGAGGTCCCATTTATTAATTATTGACCTTAAGGCCTGGGCTGTTGGTGTTCTGTTCAGGAAGTTGTCTCCGGTGCCAATGTGTTCCAAGCTCTTCCCCACTTTTTCTTCTAACCGATTTAGTGTCTCTGGTTTTATGTTAAGGTCTTTAATCCACTTGGACTTGAGTTTTGTGCATGGTGACAAATATGGGTCCAATTGTGTCTTTCTACAGGTAGACCTCCAGTTAGACCAGCACCATTTGTTGAAGATGCTATCCTTTTTCCATTGAATGGATTTGGCTTCTTTGTCAAAAATCAATTGCCCATATGTGTGTGGATTCATTTCTGGGTCTTTGATTTGATTCCATTGATCAACCAGCCTATTGCTGTGCCAGTACCATGCTGTTTTAATTACTGTTGCTCTATAGTACAGCTTGAGATCGGGTATGGAAATTCCTCTGGAGAATCTTTTATTGTATGGGATTGTTTTGCTATTCTGGGTTTTTTGTTTTTCCATATAAAGTTGAGAATTGCTTTTTCAATGTCTTTAAAATATTGTGTAGGTATTTTGATAGGGATTGCACTGAATCTGTAAATTGCATTTGGTAAGATTGTGGGGAGCCAAGACCATAGCCGGCAAGCATCTTGGACCTTGGCATAACACATCGTGTGGACCTGGGGCAGGCTGCCTTGTGACCTCTTCCCCTCCCTCAAGGTACTCTCCAGCTGTTCTCAGTATTCCTGGAATTACAGAGGCCTTCAGAGGACAAGGAGAACAAAGTCTATAGATAACACCTTGTGGTTCCAGATGCCTAACAATTCCACCCAGCCCCGGAACCACAGGGGCCCTCACCCTGCCAAACTTCCTGACTTCCTAATATCTTGCGAAAAACCACCCACCTGGATCACCCTACTCAGCCTCCTGCTTCAATGGTATATAATTGCCTGTGAAAAAATAAAATTTGGTCAGCTCGATCAGACTCCTTGACTTGCTGTCCGTTCTTTGGGTCTCTTGTCCCCCATTCTCTCCCTAGTGGTCCGAGGGTCCCAGTTGATTATCCGGCGGGTCCGGACAAATGGTGCCCAATGTGCGGCATGACGACCACCGGGAGAGACCACCGTCCAACCGAAATCGGTGACAAAAAGGATCAGGGCTCGGAGTGCCCCCGGAACTGCAGACCAGGAAGAAAAGACTCAGGACTGCGTATTCACAAGGAAGGACTCCCCCATTATGGGACAAGAAATTTCCCAACATGACTTGTTTGTTTCTGGCCTCAAAGAATCCCTCTAGACGTGAGGAACTCATGGTTTTAAAAAAAAAAAGAAAAGAAAAGAAAAAAGAGAAAGACCTGATAAAACTTTTTTCTTTTCTTTTCTTTTCTTGTTGATGTTTGCCCTTGATTTCCCCAAGAGGGCACTCTTAATGAGAGAAAAAAAAAAAAAAATGGTTGAGAGTGGGAGATTGCCTGCAGGACTACTACCATATTTTCGGCCCTGAGAAGGTGCCTGTCGTTGTCTTTAAGTTATCTAATAAATGAGGTCCTCAAAACCCGCCATAATTGGCCTGGTGTTCGAAATGTTGTAGAATAAGGGGGAAAGGCCTCGCGCCGTTGTTACCGCCCCCCTTCGGAGGCAGAACATTCCCGATCATCCTCTCCTTATAGGGACTCATAGGAGACATCCCCCCTGGATCGCGTATTCGCCGTGAATCCCCTCTTGGCGCGGGCAGACTTATTGGCCACCTCCAACTTGGCGACTTTGACTCAGTTGGTCCATAACCAACAAAAACAATTAACCCTCTTAAAAACCCATAAAGAATTAGACTCATAACTTGAAGATCTATCCCTCCTTGCCTCAAGCCCCTCTAAATCTGTATCCATTAAAAAAGTGGATAATTTTAAAATGTGAGATAAAGTTGAAAAAAAAAATGCTATGTTATGCTTTTAGACATATAAAGGTTCCTATATATATTTGTTTGTTTGTTTGTTTGTTTGTTGGCTTTAGTTAAAGATAAGTTCAGACGCTAGATATGCTGTTTATTGTCAAGGTTTCGAAACTGATTTTTGTCTTGCCTATCAGACTTTGCTTTATGATCGTCATGTCAAATTTTATGTCTATGTCTGTGAATTTGTTTGATTTTTTAAATATTTTTCTATATTTTGTGAGAGGGCCAAGTTTTACTCGCTGGCCAATTTTCCAAAACAGTGCAACACGCACAACCCATGAGGCAGTGAGAGTCCTGCCTCCATGTGGTGCCGGCCAGTAGCAGGCCTGCCCTTCAAGGGGCCTGGACCCAAGCACTGTGGTTGCCCATGGGGAACAAGCCCAGGACTAGAGCGTCCATGAGCCAAAATGTTTCACAGGCACTGCTCCTGGCTGCTGCCTATGGGGCTCAAGTCTTACAGAACGGAGATGGCTATGAAAATGTGGCTGGTCAGAGAAGTATGATCTAAGGAATAAAGTTTATTGCTTTAAACTTAGAATTTTTTTGTGTTTAATTTTTGCTTGTAAGAGACTTAACAATTTCCCAAGTTGGCCTAGGGAATGGCGTTAATTCCAAACTCCTTAGCTACAAGGTGTTTATAATTTTCTTGTTTCTTTGCTTAATTTTTACTTGAGAGATACTTCTAAAAGTTTTTTAGATTCTCCAAAAGGAGAGTAAAACTAGTTGTGTCCTTGGAACTAGATATTTACAGCTGGGAGCTTCCAGCTTAGATCAACTAGCTAAACAAGCCAGGGCCAGATAATTTTACAGACACTGCTCCTAGTCATCTGTGGGCTTAACTCCTACAAAGCAGAGATGGCTACAGACATGTGGCTACTTGGAGAGATGGAACTAGGAGGCTGATCGATTTCTAAACTAGGTTAGGAAATGTAGTTAACTACCTAGATCTTAAAATTTTCTTTTTTCCCAGATTAATTTTTGTTTGAGATGTTTAAAGTTTTTTTTTACTACAATTGGAATGAAACAGTTAAACAAGTCATGGCGGCACATGCCTTTAGTCCCAGCATTTGGGAGACAGAGACAAGTGGATCTCTGTGACAGGGCATGGTGGTAAACACCTTTAATCCTGGCACTTGGGGATTAACACAGGCGGAACTCTAGAGTTCCAACTTGATCTCCACAGGACATACTCTACTGACAAGCTAAATTACTTACAGAGATGTAAATTTTTTAACTTACTTGAGACTTAAAACTTGTGGGAACATTTGCCATCTTCTCCCAGTAAAGTAATAGTACCTTATTATTTGGCTGTTGCAAAGTTGATTCATATAAGTTGAATGCAAGGAAAAAAGTATTTTGGCAAAAACCTGATTTTATTATTCAGCCATATTCTAAGAAACAACAAAATTGGCTGCTTGCTAACACGAATGATTGGCAGTTAGCTTGTGCACAATTTTGTGGATATTTAGATAACCATTTTTTCCTCTAATAGGCTTCTCCACTTTTTAAATAAACATCCAGTTATTTTTCCTAAGTTAACTCAATTTCAGCCTGTGATAGATGGTTGGCTGATTTTTACTGATGGGTCTTCTAATGGAAAAGCTAGTTACATAGTAGAAGGACAGACATATGTTATTCCTACTGCTGCTAAGTCTGCTCAAGTTGCTGAACTGTAAGTGGTAGCTACTGTTTTCCAACAGTATTCCCTGTGTTCATTTAATTTATATTCAGATAATGTCTATGTAGCAGAAGCAGTTCCTCACCTAGAAACAGGAGGAAAAATCCAACCTCAATCACAGGCTAGTGAATTATTTTCTCAAATCCAGACAGCTATTCTAAAGAAAAAACATCCTTTTTTTTATAGGACATTTAAGAGCTCACACTGATTTACTTGGATTAACAGATGTAGCTACCAAAATTTGGTATGCCTTACAAATGTAGAAAAGGCTCAAAAAGCTCATAATTTACATTATTAATAGCCAAACTCTAAGACTTCAATATAGGATTACTAAAGAACAAGCTCGAGCCATTGTAAAGGCATGCTCCATATTTCCTCAGTTTCTTCCTGTACCATATATGGGAGTTAATCCCAGAGGACTGGTCCCTAGCCAACTTTAACAAATGGATATCACTCATATACCTGAATTTGGAAAATTAAAATACTCTTTTTTTCATAAAGCATGTTACAGGTATTCCTTATAATCCTCAAGGACAAGGTATGGTAGAACGAGCTCATTCTACCTTAAAAACCTCTTTACAAAAAGTAATGAAGGGGGAACTTTACCCCCAATCACCTAAAATGCTTTGAGTCATGTTCTCTTTATTTTAAATTTTTTACTGCTCGATGCCAAAGGAAATTCCGCAGCCGATCAATTCTGGCACACTAATAGTCATCCTTCGCTAGAGTGACATGGAAAGATCCTTTAACTGGACAGTGGAATGGACCCCACCCTGTATTAATATGGGGTGGAGGCTCTGTTTGTGTTTTCTCGCAGGAACATGATGCTGCACGCTGGCTGCCTGAGAGGCTTGTGCATCAAGTGGATGCTGGCATGGATGAGTTTGCTGATGATTCTGAGGTCAGAGATGAACCCTGATTTGATTTTTTCCCTCAGGCCGGGACACGAAATTTGCTTGGCGACCTGCTTTTCCTTCTACAAGAGGGCCTATGTGCAGCTCTCAAGAAAGAATGCTACTTTTATGCAGATAAGACCGGCCTAGTTCACCCTGGAGGGGGAGACCTGGTGGCACTCAGAGGAGGGACAGCAGGTTACCAAGAAGAGACTTAATACCCTATGAGAATATACAGGGGGAGGAAATCCCCCTCAGGAACAGTCATAGGGGAGGGGAATAATGGGAAAATGGGAGGGAGGGAAGAATGGGAGGATACAAGGGAGGGGATAACCATTGAGATGTAACAAGAATAAATTAATAAAAAAAAAAAAGACTGACCTAGTTAAGGATAACATGCGGAGGGTTAGAGAAGGCCTAGGAAAAGACAACGTGAAAGAGAAGAAAGGGAAGGATGGTACAAAAACTGGTTCACAACCTCCTCTTGGCTGTCTACTCTTTTGCCTTCCTTGCTCGGGTCCACTAGTTGGACTCTTGCTTGTAGTCTCCTTTGGCCCCGGGGCCTTCAGTTGTTTGGCCTTCATTAAACAACAGCTAGACGCCCTGGCAGCCAAACCTATTCAGGTCCATTACCACAAACTCATTGCCAAGGAGGAGGAGGAGGAATCCCGACACCCCATCTTCTAACCACAGCTAACAGCCTAGGGACTAAAGGGCTACTGGCTTCCCCTGTATGTTTCCAACTAATCTCCCATATAGGCAAGAAGGCGTTGACTCGAAAAACGCCTGTCTATGAACAAGGGCACTTGCAAGGGGTGCGAGACAAAGTACCGCAAAGGGAGGACCATATCTGTCTGCTTTCGAGCCCCTTGAGAGGCAAACCCGATTGCATAGAGGTTGGCATTGATTTTCGGGCTCCCATTTTCTCTAAAGGAGTCCCCTTTGGAGCCTTATGGGATCCTCTTGTGCCTCTCCCCTCGAAAAGGATGCCTTATTTATCACAGGGGATTGGGTCCCTACCTCCCCCCTCTGGTAAATGCCCACCTTCTCTGTAAGGACTGACTTGCCTTTTTATTCTGTAAGGAAGGGAGAAATGTGGGGAGCCAAGACCATAGCCGGCAAGCATCTTGGACCTTGGCATAACACATCGAGTGGACCTGGGGCAGGCTACCTTGTGACCTCTTCCCCTCCCTCAAGGTAACTCTCCAGCTGTTCTCAGTATTCCTGGAATTACAGAGGCTTTAGGAGGACGAGGGAAACAAAGTCTATAGATAACACCTTGTGGTTCCAGATGCCTAACAATTCCACCTAGACCCGGAACCACAGGGGCCCTCACCCTGCCAAACTTCCTGACTTCCTGATATCTTGCAAAAATCACCCACCTGGATCACCCTACTCAGCCTCCTGCTTCAATGGTATATAATTGCCTGTGAAAAAATAAAATTTGGTCAGCTTGATCAGACTCCTAGACTTGCTGTCCGTTCTTCATGTCTCTTGTCCCCCATTCTCTCCCTAGGGGTCCGAGGGTCCCAGTTGATTGTCTGGCGGGTCCGGCCATTTTTACTATGTTAATTCTCCCGATCCATGAACAAGGGAGATCTCGCCATCTTCTGATGTCATGTTCAATCTCTTTCTTCAGAGATTTAATGTTTTTTTCAAACAAGTCTTTCACTTTCTTGGTTAAAGTTACTCCCTGATATTTTATATTGCTCATGGCTATCGTGAAGGTTGTAGTTTTTCTAATTTCTTCCTCTGCATGCTTGTCATTTGTATATAGGAAGGCTACTGACTTTTTAGAGTTAATTTTGTATCCACCTAATTTACTGAAAGTGTTTATCAGCTGTAGGAGTTCTCTGATAGAATTTTGGGGTTCACTTATTTACACTATCACATCATTTGCAAACAGGGATAATTTGACTTCCTCCTTTCCCATTTGGATCCCCTTGATCTCCTTTTGTTGTCTTATTGCTCTGGCTAGAACTTCAAGAACTATATTGAAGAGATATTGAGAAAGTGGGCAGCCTTGTCTGGTCCCCAATTTTAGAGGAATTTCCTTGAGTATCTCTCCGTTTAATTTGATGTTGGCTTATTGGTTTGCTGTATATAGCTTTTGTCATGTTTACGTATGTGCCTTGTATTCCCAATCTCTCCAAAACTTTAACCATGAATGGGTGTTGGATTTTGTCAAATGCTTTTTCTGCATCTAAGGAGATAATGATGTGTTTTTTTTTTTTCTTTTAGTTTGTTTATATGGTGGATTACATTGATGGATTTACATATATTAAACCATCCCTACATGCCTGGAATGAACCCTACCTGGTCATGGTGAATGATATCTTTGCTATGTTCTTTTATTCTTTTTGAGAATATTTTATTGAGTATTTCTGTGTCAATGTTCATAAGAGAAATTGGTCTGAAATTCTCTTTTTTATGTTGGGTCTTTGTGGGGTTTAGGTATCAACGTGACTGTGGCCTCATAGAATGAATTTGGTAATGTTCCATTTGTTTCTATCTTTTGGAGTAGCTTGAAGAGTATCGGTATTAGCTCTTCTTTGAAGGTTTGGTAGAATTCGGTGCTGAAACCATCTGGCCCTGGGCTTTTCTTGGTTGGGAGACTATCAATGATTGCTTCTATTTCTATAGGAGATATAAGACTATTTAATTTGTTTATCTGCTCTTGATTCAATTTTGGCAAGTGGAATCGATCAAGAAAATTGTCCATTTCCCATAGATTTTCAAATTTTGTGGCATATATGCCTTTAAAGTAGGATCATATGATTCTTTGTATTTCTTCCGTGTCTGTTGTTATGTCTCCCTTTTCGTTTCTGATTTTGTTGATTTGGATAGTGTCTCTCTGCCTTTTTATTAGTTTGGCTAACAGTTTGTCTATCTTGTCACAAAAATCATTTTAGTTAAATTGTAGCTTCTTTATTATTCTTTATTTCCTCCTTAAATTAAGAAAAACTAGTAATTTCACAAAGTTGATGGAAATTTGAAATTATTTTAACACGCCTGCCTATAATTTAGTATAAGAAAATGTCATCAAAAGAGAAATAGCTTTCTATCTAATAATGAAATTAGGTCTAAGAGTGTCTTCTTGCTGAAGCTCCTTCTACATAATTTATAAATATGGAGTGGGTGTGAGTATGTCAATGAGTGAAAGACCCCCAAAGGGAGACCCTCACTCAAGCCTCGGGATGGCGCGCACCCAAAGACACACAAACGACCGACCGTCTTGCTGTAAACGCATGAGGTAGTTTATTGGCGGAGCTCTGGGTCGACACGTATCTCACGCAGGAGACAGAGGGGTCGACCCAGAAGCCCAGGGGTTTGGGGTTTATATGGCCAAAGGTCGGGGGGAGCGGGAAGTTTTGGCGCAGCCACACATGATTGGTTGTTTCAAACATGTGAACATCAGCAAATTGCGTAGGCAGATCTGGGATAAGGTCAGACTTAATCACACGGAACATTCCTTGGTTCCTGTTCTTCTCAGAACCCGAGGGTAGATGTTTATCTGAGCTAACGACACATCTGGTTAAACTCAAACCTGGAACATTGTGTGTGGGCCTCAAGGGGGGATTAAGCAAACACCATAAGATCGGATGAGGGGTCTTGGCTCATTACTCACTCGACCATGCCTGGTACCTGTTTCTCTCAGGAATTTGTCCTTGTGTACCCTCCCTATCTTTTACGGCCAGCCAGTCCCTGGAACACTCAATAGGCCTCTGTCTCTTAGCTCCGCATTCTTTGTGACTTATCATCTGGGACCTTGGGCTAGCATACCTGCCGACCTGCACTTATGAGAGAGCTGAGAGCTCTGCTGTTCTGGTTGCTTTAATGCGAACTAAAAAATTTCCCTTTCATGAGCTGTAAGGAGTGTGTGTATGCCTCTCCATGTAAAGGAGCTAGGAGATTTTATTTTTTCATTGGCAAAAACTGCATGTGTTGATGTGGTGCTGTGTGATATTTTGAGATTCACAAGGAAATGGTGACATGACAAGTTATAATTTTTCATTTCTCTCTCCTTAAACATAATTTCTTTATAATAAACATATGTAATCTCCTTTCTCCGGTCTTTGAAATACATAACTACCTTCACCCTGCTCTGTGGTAAACAAATAGAACCTTTTCCTATTTCTAGCTATATTTTGACATTCATTATGCAGCCTTCCTCTAACCTCCCCTCCTAATCTTTATGACAATGATAGGCTGTAGTTGTGTGGGCCCCTCACATGACAAGCAAGTAGCAGATATGAAAAAAGAAAAGTCTCCAACAATACATACCTTTCAATGGCACACCCTCAGTGACCAGCTTTCTCTAAGAGGCACCATTTAGAGTCCATTTAGCTTTGCATTCATCTATTGATTAATCCATCTATAGATTTATCATCCTCATGATCCAAGTTCTCTCAGCATCACCCATGGGCTCTTGGGGAACAATACAAATTCCATCCCATTACCTGCGTGTATAAAATCAGTTCCTTTAGCTTCCACATATAACCAAGGATATACCATTTGTCTTTCTGTGACTGATTTATTTCATTTAATACTATCCAGTTCCAACTCATGTTCCCATGAGTGACAGAAATTCATTGTTTTAGGGCTTAATACTGTGTACATGTAGTCATCACCTATCCACCCATCAACCTATGCTTCAGTTGCATCCATACTTTTGCTATTGTGAATAGTGCTATGGCAAACATGAGAGTGAATGGAATTCTTTGTCATAGCGATACTACATCACATTACCAACAATGTATGAGTTCTTCTTCCTTGGCGTTTGTTATTTTCTGTCTTTTCTAACAAAGTTGTTCTAACGAGAAGGCGATTATAGCTTCAGGTCATGATTGCCTTCTTTGAATCTTTGTATAACAATAACAAAACATATTAGACATATTCTATTTAAATGTATTTACTAGATTACAAGAATACATTTTGCTAACATTAAATTTTAAACTTGTAGGTGCTGTCAGTAAATAGCACATGAAAACTATGGATGCTTCTGCTGTTTAAAATCCATTCCCTTGTTTAAATCTCACTCAGAAGGGGAACTAGAATAGACAGAAGAAATGGTTAAAGAGAGGGAACAAGGTAGGGGAGGGAGCACAGAGAAAAATGAGAGTAGAGATCAGACCTGGGGAGATATGTCAAGAACAGATGGCCTACAGAGAAAGAGAAACCGTGGGGAGTTGGCATCTCTGTGACTAACTGCAGACCTAAGACAGAGTAGGCTTCTGGGAGGATAGGAGAGTGATTCTAGCTGAGACTCGTAGTAGCAGGGGTCATGGAGACTGAAGAGGCTGCCCTCTAACTACACAGGAATACCAACCCACCCACAAAAACTTCAACTCAAAATATACCCTGCCTACAAGATGTGCAGGGATAAAGATAGAGCAGAGATGGAGGGAATGTCCAACCAGTGCCTGGCCCAACCTGAGACCCACCTCATGGGAGAGAGCCAACCCCTGACACTATTAATAATATTCTGCTATGCTTGCAAACAGAAGCCTAGCATAGTTGTCCTCTGATAGGCTACACCCCTAAGTGAATTGAAAAAAAATTTGAGACTTACAGTCAAACATTGGGCAAAGCATAGGGAGTCTTGTGGAAAAGTGGGGGTATGGATAGAAAGATCTGGAAGTGACAGGAGCTCCACAAGAAGACCAGCAGAGCTAACTAACCAGGGCCCAGAAGGAATTGTGGAGACTGAAGGATCAACCAAAGACCATGCATACATCCCCTTACACAGATGTAGCAGATGGAAAGTGCAGGCTTCGTGTGGGTCCTCCAGTAAAGGAGAGGGGCTGTCCCTGATATGTAGTCTGTTGCCAGCTTTTTGATCACTCCCCCACTGACTGGAGTGCCTCTCCAGGCCACATGGGAAGAGGATATGCTCAGTCTTGATGTGACTTGATGAGCTGAGCTGGGTGGGTGGGGCTCCCCTTTTCTGAGGAATAGGGGAGGGGTATGGTGGAAGAGTGAAGGGTGAGGAACTGGGGAGAGGGGATGAAGGGAGCTATGATGCGGATGCAAAGTGAACAAATAAATAAATGTATTTTTTTTAATAAATTTATTTTTAAAAATTAAAATGAAATGAAAACCATCCTCCTAGAATTCCTTTAATTTCAGTGAAAATAGAGAGCTAAATAGACCCTATGCTCCCCTTCCCCACTTGCTTGTCTTTGCCTCCTCAACTTTGCCCGGTTGCTGGGTATAGAAGCTACTGCTGAGAATGTTCTCAGGGGCTTGCTTGACGTCCTCTAGTCCATTCCAAAACTTTATAATTAAATGTTTTTGCATGGTGTTGAGTTATTTTATTATGTGATATTATAAATGTTCTCAATTTAAGTGTATGTGTCTGCTACCATAGCTTATAATCTTTTCAACAAATGAAATAAGTGATGAGACAGTCTAATTTAATAAATAGGCAAGTTGGGAAACACAAATTTTACCGAGGACTGTGGAAAGAGGGCATGAGGGCTAATCACTTGGGGAGTAACATAGAGACTCATAATTTTCAAAAGCAAAGAAAAGTGACCTGAAGGAGGTGTGCTCATAGTTGGGAGAGATGTGTGTTAAAGATATTTGGGGAGTGTTCAAGATGGAGGACTTTTGATATCATAAGAAATAAGTAATTATTAAAAGCTATTACAACTACAGATGAAGTGGAAACCCCTGTTGGTAGGCAGCAATGACTAAGATCAGTTACTACAGCTAAAATATCATTGGAAGAAAATACAATGTCATCTAAACTTGTGATTAAGCTAACAGTGGGATTGTAAAATAACTACATTAGACCACCAGTAAATGAAAACAAAACAAAACATTTCCATGAACCACATTCAACTGAGTATCAGGAAATTTTTAACTTTCCTGTAACTATCACCAATGATCATTTTATTTGACCACTCTTCTCCGACAGCATTATGTTTGAATCAAGAATTCTTTAAGATCTGATTTTGTACTTTCTGAAGATTGCTAGAACACCACCTTTTATTTCACTCTTTCTCGTACATCATGGCCTTGCCACCATTCAACACCAATCAGCACACAGAATGCTACTAACAATTAGTTTAATTTTTAATAGCAGATACATAAAAATATGAAAGTATACATATATAAAGAATATCTAAGCCTAGATGGTCAAATTATTGCTCTAGTATAGAACACAGCAAAAAAATTACTTCCAGAGGTGTTATACAGAACAACACAGCCTCCATCTGGCCTACTGGACCATTCTTCTAGACTACTGAGTCACCATACAAACCATGGCTATTGAAAGCAATTCCTATTGTGAGACCCCATAGCACAGCTCTCCTGAGACTTCTATATTCTAAAAACCAGGCCATGTATAGGTGCTCTATTTATCAGGCCTGGTTTAGGACTTGACAGCCAAAACCACACACCTCCAGATTATTCCAACCCTAGACATCAGGTCGCTTCTCTTCAGTGAAGAAACAATTAATACAAAAACAATAGTAATATGTTTATAACAAAACTAGTCTTCCAGTGAGAATTTTTAATACAATACACTTCACTAAGAAGTGCTTTTCAATAAATTCAAAAGTAAACATGAATATTTCGTGTTCTATCTCATTTAATTTATGATGCTATGTCAAGTGTATGCGATGTTAAATAGAAAACTAATTTAAATTATGCTTATATCTGTTAAGTTACTAGATAATAGAAACTCTATGTATGTTTCTCATCTTTGTATTTCCAGTGCTAGCATCCAGCATTTCTTTAATAAATCAATAACCCTACTCCAAACCTTTTATATCTCAGCTGAAAAAATCATGACCCAGAAAGGTAATGTGTCTTCTCCCTTCACTCAGTAAACACAAATAAAAGACTATTAAAATGAATCTGTATCCAGATCACTGTTTCATTTACAGTGCACATACAAGCATGAACATACTGTTACTCAGCTATATACTCATGTTTAATATTCTATCTATGAAGTTCAAATTTGGAGAGCACAATGGACTATGTCTAGGATAATTTTGCAAAACAAAAAAGAAGGAACAACTAAATATAACCCAAAAAAGGCATTCATTTCGTTTTGGAATTAATACTTTTCTTTGTAGCTGTGATGTAAAAGACACTTGCGTGTGATCATATAATTTAAGGGTTTTAGCATATTATAGGTCAAACCTGAAAAGCAAGCATTTCATAATATTGAATTTTAAATTGTAGGCCTAGTGAGATGGCTCAGGAGATAAAGTACCAGGATCAGATATTGATAATTTATGACATCTTAGAATTTTTTTCTTAAACTCTCATGTGCCAACATAAATTGCCTGCTCTCCTTGATGTTTACAATCAAATGGAGCAGAGACATGTGGATAAGATAATGTGTAATCAAAGAGTGTGATAACAGATCCACATATGCAACTTTTAAGGGTAAACATTAGAATGATCAATTCTTCCTGAGAAAATCTTGGAAGCTATTTGAGAGGATATTATTTTGTGCCAGACTTAAAAGAATATAGAGAATGTGAGAAGGAAATAAGAAGGAGAAATAAAATTCAGTCTGATGGGAAATTCCTATCATCTAAATAAGCAATAAAACAAGCAGCAAGTGAGGCAAGCTCATCCCCTGACACAGTGCTCCTGGGACATGGGCATGAGTGAGGGGTTATCAGTGTGAGGCCCTAAGAGGTTTGCTTCACATCGTGGTTTTAACTCATCTTACAGATAGATAATGGGAAGCAGTTTCTGAGAAAGGGTATAATATAATTTGATTTATAAATCATAAAATGAATCAACTGAAGTCATGAAGAGAAAGAATGAAGAAAAGCCTTGAGGCTGAGATGACTGAAATAGGTCAAATGAGATGACAAGAGCACCATTAGAAGGCGGGGAATGAAGGTCAGAGATCTCAGGCTCTCTGAAGAGGGCCTTCTTTAAATCAAATGACTGACTATGGGCCTTGGAGGAAAGAAACAAATCAGACTTGGTAAGCTCAGTGACTGCATGGATTCTGACAATTTTAATAAAGTAGTATAAATGCACTAAAGCAATAATTGAGAAGACATAACATTTCTAAGACACAACAGCAATCATTTGAAATTGTAAAACTTCAATAACTGATGTCATTTTATCCCACTGCCTAAGACACTCAGATGGGTTTTTTTCATGACTAAACATTTTGAGGCCATATCAAGGCCCTCTCAGCATTCACTTACTGACAATTTCATGACTATATGTTTTATGTAGATGTATCTAAAGTAAGACAAAGTTCATATATGTACACTTTTTAACTTGACTAGATGTAAAATCATCTAGAAATTTAAGGAATAACTTTAGGTGTGTCTGTAAGGTGTTTCAGAGGGATCAGCTGAGAGGGGAGCCTCCCTGAATGTGGGTACCCCCATCCCATGAGCTGAAGGTTCACAAATAGTAAAAGCAAAAAAGAGAGAGATCTGAGTGGGCTCTGGCCTTACTTTTGCTCTGATTTTGGACCTACCATGAGTGAGTGGAGTTAATCCACCTCCATGTCATGATACTGAACCCTTGGAAACTGTAAGTCCAAATCAATCACCTGTTTTATGGTGCTGTGTCAGGATTTTGTTTTGGTGTTGAAAAGCTGGTTCACACAAATAGCCCAGCATCTCCCAATTAAATCATATAGCAGACAAAGTCTGTGTTAGTTGCAATGTTATCTTCACTGGGGAAGAACTCTCATTACATCACACACTTTTTCTTTCTCCTTACTTGGTCCTCAGAGAGAAGAGCAGAATCTAACAACCTGATCTAGAGTACCAACCAGCTGGAGTTCCCTGAGAGGATGGTAAAGATGAGGTTTGATATGAGGGATGTATCTGGAGAAATACGAATGAAAAAGGAGATAAAACTTTTGGAGCCCAACCCTCTCTGAGAATTGAGTAAGACAAGCCTCCTTCTATAAAGCCATTCCAAAAGTTTTACAAAACCAATGAAAATCCACATCCAAAGTTTTGTATGGAAACAGTCTTCAGAAACTGACCAGAACCCTGGCACTACTGGTGTTGAGTCATTTACCCAGAAGCAGCTCCTATGGAACACAAACTGCCAAGCAATTGTGCCTGTGGCTGCTATAGCACAAACTGGGCGTGAGCTATCCCACTTCTTCTGTTCTTTCTTTGGGGACCAAACTCCCTCAAAAGATTTGTTTTGGACTGTTCTAGACCTGGAAGTAAGATTTAGCCTGTAGAGGACAAGGAGACTGATTGTTTTTATAAGAGGGTGTATGAGGGTTTGTCTGATAATATACACAGCACAGGATCTTGCAGCAGAGACTAGATGACAAGGCAGAACATTGCCATACATAGGTAGAAACTGAGACTCCCAAGCAAGTGCGACAAATAGCTTCAGTTTTTAATTTTTCCGTGTATAGAAATTTACATTTGACAATCTAGAAATTTGCAGTGGTGATGCTGTTTATGTTTTGCTCCTCTGAATTGCTTTGAAAGGCTTTAAGGTTTGAAGTTCATGGTATTTTTTTCCCATGGTGGTGACCACAGGTTACAGCAGCTCTCACTATGGACGGTATCATATGTACATACACCACAACTACAACCTGCCAGCTGTAAGAATTAAGATTGTGAGCTTTGCCAAAGGGTTGGGCTAAAGCATACTGAGGCAGGGTTGGGTGCAAGACTTTGTTTCTGAACCTGAGTTCTCCCAGGTTCGGCATCCTAAGAAGTTGTGGCTGAGACAAAGGTCCAAGGGCAGTTAGCAATCATTTTACATGGAGGCCTATCAAGTGTAAAAAGAAAGGACCTATGTTGCTACTGTGTTAAGGATCTGGCAGCCACTTTTGTATATGCTACACCACACCTCTAAGCTTCTGGTTTGACATGCCCAGTATCAGGCATAGATAGAAACGAGGCATAGGTGCAGTGGAGGAATGCAGAAGCAAAAGGCTTTGAATATGGCAAAGGGCTTTCTTGAAGTCTGCCTCCTTCCTCTGGAAGCTTCCACCAACCACTAACAGCTCCTAAACTTTCCAGCATGGTTTCAAATGCCACAATCTGGGAAAAAAAGAAGATAAATACTCTCCTCCCATGCCTGACATAAAAATTAACCTTTTACTGTTTGTTCCCACTGAGTTTATGGCTTCAAGACAACTGGTATAAACCTGCTAGCATGTTAACAAGCTAACCCAAGACTGCACTCTCAGTCTGAGTGCCCTGATGTAAACCCCACTGAGTTGGTACTGTGCTCTTTGATTATACTTCATCCTAGTTCTGGCTTCTGGATTTCTTGTCTTCTAGAACTAACTGTTTCAGAGACAAACTGATTTCAAAGTAAGTTAGACCTGGAGCTACAGTCATTGCTGTGCCTGGTTCATCATTTGGACTCTTTTAAGACGTGTAGCTCACAAATCATTTGGCACTAGGTTAATACAGTTAAGGCCCAGAAGGATCTATACCCATTCATGAAGAGATCAGCCATGCTGTGGCTTTGAAACCCAATTCCAAGTACTCACAATCCCTCTAGCTTCTACTGAGCAGAAAATTAAGTTTAAAAAATAGATTCTTTGGCATTTCTCACCACAATAGCAAAAGAATTTGATTATGGACTTTATTTCCTTCCTGCTTCCCATTAACTTGAATGTATGAGCTAATTTTTTCCAGCTTGTTCCTACTGATCTGCTCTCCTCCTGCCTGCTCACCTGCTCTCTTCCTGCCTGTTCACCTGCTCTCCTCCTGCCTGTTCACCTGCTCTCCTCCTGCCAGTTCACCTGCTCTCCTGCCTGCTCACTTGCTCTCCACCTGCCGTTCATTTGCTCTCCACCTGCCTGCTGACCTGTGTACAGCTGTTGCCTTCCTCATGTTCCCAAAGGATTCATACAGAGAATCAATAAAAATAGAAGGGAAAGTAGGCCAGACACCTTTTCATTCAATACATCAGGGCATTTCTTTATTGAAAGTATCCTTGTCTTTTGGGAACCAGGGTGGGGTGCTGGTAGACCCCTCATGTCCCATAAATGGCCACACATCTATGCATCAATGAACAACACCAATTTTGTTCAGGAGTTTATTAGTAAAAATTTTGGTCATGTAAGTAAAAAATGAAGGTCATGATTTGCAAAAGGGCATATAATAAGAGTGATAATAAGCCATAAACAAGTTGTCTGAAGATGTGCAGAGTATTTGATCAAATTATTTGTGAGACTTTTGAGGTACAACTTTAGTATTATAATACCATTTTATAAAATGTTGTCTAAAGGGAATAGGGTGAAAGCAGGAGGGAGGGAAGAATGGGAGGATACAAATAATGGGATAACAACTTAGTTGTAATCTGAATAAATTAATAAAATTAAAATTTAAAAAGTAATAAGGATATGAAAAGTTCTTAAAAATATTGTAGACATAAGTGCTAAATTATTGGCCAACATTATTAAATGCATTTGAATGGTTAAGCAAGTTTTTAAGATTAAAAAAATAAAATGTCTATTTTATCAAAAATATTTGGCCATTCTGTAACAATATATCACTTTTACCCTCAGCAATAAGCAATATAAAATCTGGTGCTAGGTGCCTAAAATGTATTAAAGTACTTAATGTAAATGCTAAAGTTTGAGGTGTCTGCTTGACCACTGTACAATGTGAAGAGGTGTAATATTCAATAATACATATAAGAATACATTACAACTTGTGCATAAACATGTTCACAGCATGAATACCATGATAATCTCTACAATTTAACAAAGACAACATTTCCTTCCACAGCTGTTGCACGAACAAAATGACTGGTTACACATGTGTAGAATGATACAGAATAATAAAGGGTTAATTAGGGTCACTGATTCTGGAAGATCTAACTGAACATCCCTTTGGATGTCTAGACTTTGGGGATGCATACAGTTAGCATGGTATCTTGGTTCCAGAGGTCCTCACTCTTAATACAATAAGTAAATGTTGATATACCTTTCTTTTGCAGCATTGTTTAATTAACAAAAGCTTGTTTGCTCAGGTCCTTATCTACAGGTACCATTTCCATAGAGAAGGCTGTTACAAAGAATTCCTAGTGGAGCCTAAGCTGATGAGAAAGATGAAAAGAATTAAAGAACCACTATGGGTTTTTTTGGGGCGGGGGTTGGTTTTTCGAGACAGGGTTTCTCTATGTAGCCTTGGCTGTCCTGGACTTGTTTTGTGGACCAGGCTGGCCTCGAACTCACAGCGCTCCGCCTGCCTCTGCTTCCCGAGTGCTGGGATTAAAGGCGTGCGCTACCATGCCTGGCTACTGTGTTTTATTTTATTTTCACTAATTGACTGAAAGGCTTTGATAGACAGAAAGCCATGATGTGTATTCACATTGGACTATGAGAATCTCTTAGTAATAATGATGAACTTACCTCAGTAGCACCTATTGTGACTTCACCTTGGTATTGAGGGACACTAAAAGAGAAGGTTTTTTGTTTTTTATTTTGGTTTGGTTTGGTTTGGTTTGGTTTGGTTTGGTTTGGTTTGGTTTTGGGTTTTTTGTTTGTTTGGTTGGTTAGTTGGTTGGTTGGTTGGTTTGGTTGGGGTTTTGGGTTTTTTTGGTGGGGGTGGTTGGCTCTTTTATTTGTTTTTGGTTTTTGTTTTTTGGGGGGTTTTGGGGTTTTTGGTTTTCTTTTCTTTTTGTTTTTGTTTTTCCTTTTTCTGGGATTTGTTGGTGTTATTTTGTTTTATTTAGGGGGAGGTTGGGTTTCGAGGTGTTGTGTCTTGAGACAGGGTCTCACTATAGATCCCTAGTTGACCTCAGACTCATAGAGATCCTCCTGCCTATGCCTGAGTGCTGAAATTGAAACCATGAGCCACTACATGTGTCCAATAGCAACATTTTAAAAAGAAAATATTAAGTAGGGAGGGAAAAGATGTAGGGAATACTAAGGAACTTATAACAAAGATAATAATGGTGGATGAATGTGATAAATAGGCATTGTTTATATGTATGATACCTTGAAAGAATAAAAATAATTATTTATAAAAAGGCATCTCTGTGTAGGCTTTGAACTTTTTCAAAACTACTTTATTTGTGGTTCTTTAATGTTTATACCTCCTTTCCAACCCACCTACCCTAGATAGGAGGGAAAAGAGTTTAATGGGAGCAAGAGAAATTGACCTTTTTAGACTCAGTTCCTTGGAGTAGTAGTAGTCAGGATTTCAGCAGACCCATTATTAACAGCAAACCAGCAATTCAGCAAGGGTGACTACAACTGCAGAAGCCAGAATCCAAAGCAGTAGCCAGAACCTGGAACCTCTAACCATTCTCTGGAGCATTTCTCTCTAGAAGCATCTCAAAGCAGAGCAATGAACAGCCAAACAATAGGAAACAATGCCAAAACCAAAAAGCACAACCTCTTGTTTGGTGCTGTTCTCTCACAAGTCTGTTTCCAATGGAAAACACCACACATGCTCACACAAGTTGGTTTCACATCCCACATTTGGTATCAAAACAAAATCATCTTTACATCAATTACATGTCCCCCTTTCCATTAAAAAATACTATATATAGTAAGAATGATTATGAGAATTATCAGGTAAAAGTTACATTTATAAGGTCAAGTACATTTATATTTAACAATGTTGGAATAAGTATTGCACTATCTATCCTATCCTATTGAGTCTTATCCTAGAGTCCAAGGTTTTCCTAAATCACTTTCTTATCATAACTTACATTTAACAACCTAAATACATGTTTTTATACCCTAAACAACTAAAGCTTAACTGTAGTAATACTATGGCTATCTAGACTTCAACTTCATTAGAGACTTAAGAAGGAAATATTATCTTTTTTAGTTAGTATTCTTACATATGCATTTGTATTGTTCCTCATATACAAAATAAACTACATACATTATCTAATATGTAGGAAGTTCAGGCAAGAGGCTTCCAAAAATACAGGCATGACAAAGACAGATGACTGTCTGAACAGTCACCAAAGATTTTTCTGTATCATTGGGGTATCCAATCTTCAGCCTACCAGCCCAAAATATCAGACAGACTTTTCTGGGAAGCAGGAATTTTGAAGGACTGGCCCACCTAGTCTCTACAAAGTTGGACAGTCAATTTCCCAATGTCATAATTGTTCACCGTTTGGATAGTCAACCTTCTATCAGCATTAGAGATAAAAACAGTTTTTTGGTCCAATGGCTATTTTGCCACATTTGTTTCTTTGATGCCCATCATCGTCACTGAAGTATATTGAAGGTGCTGCTAGGAACAGGTGTGTCTGTCAGAAAAACCCTTTATTATTAAATGCTATATTCTGTAGATATCTAAATTGTTTGAAGACCTTTTTTTAGTTACTATAGTGTGTATTCATATATATCTATCTATCCATCATCTATCTATCGATGGACCAATTTATCTATCTATCTCAGTATATCTAAATAGACAAATCCTCCTTTTTTCTATCTATATACTATCTGCTTAACCTTGAAAATATATACAAGGCACTTTAAAAAGCTTATTTCTGTGATTACTAAACTAATATCTAGCAAGACTACAACTAAGACTCATAAGTGACTAATAACTTGCATCTCCAACCATCCTGAACAGTTTGCAATAGTTAGCTTTCATAAGACTAGAACTTTATATCACATTTTCAAATATGAACTGTTTATATCTATCTCTCCTTGTAAGTTTGAAACAATCTACTTAACTCATAAGTGCTTAATCCAATTTTAGGCTTCGGCCAGTTAATATCACCCATTAAGTTTTGAAACTCATTGCATTTACACTGGTCTCTACAGATCTGTACCTTTTGTGGTCAATTTTTTTGTTGTTGTTTGTTTATTACCCAAATAGGTAAATGAATCTTCTCTTTGTATTTTTTTTTTCTGGAACAATCTGTAACCCTCTAGGATGACAGAATTCTTTGTGTTTCATTAAACATTTTCTGTTAGAGCAATGCCCCACTTCTGGTACCAATTTCTGTCTTAGGCTTTTATTGTTTTGAAGAGACACAATGGCCAAGCCAACTCTTATAAAGAAAAGCATTTAATTGGGGCTGGCTTACAGTTTCAGAAGTTTAGTCTGTTATTGTCATGGAGGGAAGCATAGTAACAAGCAGGCAGACAAGGGGCTAGAGAAGGAGCTGAGAATTCTACATTTGATCCACAGGCAGCAAAAGGAGACTGTGTTCCACACTGGGTGTAGCTTGAGCATAAAAGCCTCAAAGCCTGACCCCACAGTGACACAACAAGACCATGTCTACTTCAACAAGGCCGTATCTCCTAATAGTTGGAACTCCCTATGAGCCAAACATTCAAACACATGAATTTATGGGGGTCATACCTATTCAAACCACCATAGAAATCCTGTAGGGAATTTTCTTAATTGGCAATTTATGAGAAAGGATCCATCCCATTGTGGATGAAGATACTTCTGGGCTGGTAGTCATGGGTTCTATAAGAAAGCAGGCTGAGTATTTTATGCAAAGCAAGGCAGTAAGCTGCACTCCTCTTTTGCCTTTGCATCAGCTCCTTGCCACATAATACAGGATAACCACACTACAATACACAGACCTAAAGAAGCTATATAAAAATGAGGACCATAGGGTGAAATATTAATTCTCATTCAGAAGGACAAATAGAATAAACACTGAAGAGAAGGAAGAGGAGAGCCTACTATAGAAGACCTCTGAAAGACTCCAACCAGCAGGAGATCCAAACAGATGCTGAGACTCACAACCAAACTTCAGGGTGGAGCACAGGGAGTCTTATGGAAGAGTTGGGAGGTAAAAGGACTTGGAAGGGACAGGATCTCCACAAAGAAACCAATGGATTTAACAAATCTGGGCAAAGGAGGGAGGTGCTGCAGAGACTGACACACCAACCAAAGACTGTGTGTGTTGAAGATATAGACCCTCGTATCAGATATCATGATATGCAGCTCAGTTTCCTTGTGGCTCTCATAATATGGGAAACAGGGAATATTTCTAACATAAACTCTGGTGCCCACTCATGGAGGCCTTTCCCTGGTAGGGCAGCCTTGCCACAGAGGAAGAGGATACAGACAATCCAGATGAGACTTGATAGGCTGAGGTCAGATGTTAGGGGAAGGGCAAGAAGGTTCAGGGAGGGAGGGTGGGACTGGGAGGCAATGAATGAGGGAGCTGCAATTGGGGTGTTAAGTGAATCTTTTTTAAATCATTTCTTAAAAATAAAGTTCTCTGAAGCATTTCTCTCTGCTTAGTGAAGACCAGGAAAGCAATACAAACCATTGAACTGCCAGCAATGCAAAAGCATTCTCTCACTGTCCCTGGGGCTCTATTTATATTCATTTTAAACATCACATGCCCTCTTGAGTCTGCTTTCAGCAAAACATCACATGCCCCCCCACAACACAGTTTCCAGTAAAACATCATGTGCCCTCTCACTAGTCTGTTTTCCACTAGCAAACATCACAAGACTGTCTTCAGAGGTGGAAAATCACTCCCACATCCCATATTTGTTACTAAAAAAAAAAAAAGCACATAAAATAAACCAAAACTTTCACTACATATACATCTACACATACATAGACATACACTTGTACACATACTGTGTACATATACACAGACATAAATATACATTTGTACATGCACAAACATGCACATATACATGTACACACATATAGACTTGTACACACAAACAAAATATATGCATGATTGCACACACAAATCTACACATGTATCTAAATTTTTGACCACTTGTCATGAACAACTCTCTATAATCCTATATGAAGTAACACTTTTGCTTGCTCAAATATCACTGGGAAGGGGTGAATAGACATTAGTAGTTGTTTTTCAGTAGTGACAGTTAGTTAGATGACTGGGTAAATTAACTTACCCAAGGAATACATCAAGGGGTGACAGAACAAAAATAAAACAGGCAGCCTGGCCCTTGTACCATGCCCTTGGCTGTCAAAGGATAAAGAACAAGCTTATTTGGATAATGTGTTTGGTAAGAGAGGAGCTAAAGATAAAATGGACAAGATGGATCAAAGGCTCTGTATTGTCCTGGAACAGCATTTGTGTGGAGCTAACGAAAGCTTTTGAGGAATTGGCTAGAACAAGGCTTTTTCATAAGAATAGAGGAGGCATCTGAATTGCACTGATGAGGCAGATTTACTACCACTGGCTTATTGCCTCGGGTTTACTTTATAACTTCTGGGCAAGAACATGCATGTAAATGGTAGCTCTGGAAATGTTTGCAACTAAGACCTGTGGAGAATGAGGTTAGGAGAAGGAATGCAGAGCAGGGAGTGGGTAGGAAGATGGGCAGCTATGTGTCCTCATGCTCACAAATGCTTTTTGTTTAGAGATAGATATTTAGAGCAAGCTGGCATCAGCAGTGAGAAGACTGCTAAGGTCGAAGCAGAAGGGAATGGTATGAAATGAGACCAGCATTACAGGCAACATAAATTGGCTGTTTATTATGGGAGTGGGGCTGAGGGTAGAACCTGAAGCTTTGGCTCAAAACAGAAGAGTATTCCTAAATTGCAACTGCCAAAGGGCTAATTGATGGGTTCATTCTGAGTATTTAATCTTAAATGCCTTCTTTGAAATGTTTTTAATTAATTAATTTATTTATTCACTTTACATCCCAATCTTGGGACCCTCCCTCCTCTCCTCCTGGTTCCACCCTTTTCCCTCATCTCCACTCCCCTGTTCCTCAGAGAAGGGGAACCCACCCAAGTCACCCCAGCTTATCAAGTCACATCAGGACTAAGTTCATCCTCTTCCCCACCATCCCTCGTAACCTGGATAGGCAGTCTCTCCAGGTGGTATGATAAAAAAGCAGGCAACAGAATCCATGTCAGAGCAAGCCCGTGCTCCCCTTACTAGGGGACCCATATGAATCCTGAGCTGTTCATTGGCTGCATCTGTGTGTAGGGGGCCTAGGTCCAGTCTATGCATGGTCCTTGTTTGGTGCTTCAGTCTCCACTAGCCCTTCTGGGCTCTGATTAGTTGGCTCTGTTGGTCTTCTTGTGGTGCTCCTGTTACCTCCAAGTCCTTCTGTCCTTCTGTCCTTTGCCACAAGACTCCCTATGATTTGCCCAATGCTTGACTGTGAGTCTCATCATCTATTTCAACCCACTGCTGAGTGGAGGTTCTTGGAGGACAACTATGCCAGGTTTCTGTCTGTGAGCATAGAAGAATATTGTTATTAATGTCATTGGTTGGCTCTCTCCTATGAGGTGTGTCTCAGGTTGGACCAGGTATTGGTTGGACATCCCCTCAATCTCTGCTCCATCTTTACCCCTACACGTCTTGTAGGCAGGGTTAATTTTGTGTCAAAGTTCTTGTGGGTGAGCTGATGTTTCCCTCCATCCACTATGAATCCTGTCTAGTTAGAGGATGTCTTCTTCAGTCTCCATGACCTCTGCTACTAGGAATCTCAGCTAGAGTCACCCTCCTATCCTCCCAGGACCTACTGAGTTTTTTTTTAACTGGGAAAGAAGCATAGTTACCATATGTATACAAAGCAAAGAGACCCTAGATATATATAAAGCAATGGTACATTGGGATTTGACTACAGCACATACTAAGAAAGTTTAGTCCCCAGCTGATGGCACCATCCTGGGAGTTTGTTGAAACCTAACTAGAGGAAAAGGTCACCCATGGCATGTCCTTAGGGACTATGTCTGACCCTGACCACTTTTGTCTTTCCACTTTGCTTCCTGGCAACCAAGAGGAGAAAAGCTTATCTTCCACTGTGCCATTCCTTCACATCTTGCCTCTCCACCTATGTGAAAGCAATGGAGCCAGATGGCCCTGG
Organism: Acomys russatus; assembly: GCF_903995435.1. Lineage (NCBI taxonomy): Eukaryota > Metazoa > Chordata > Mammalia > Rodentia > Muridae > Acomys > Acomys russatus. The sequence continues at coordinate 43,390,367 of NC_067167.1, forward strand.
AAAGAAACCCTTAAAAACATGAGTCTAATAAAACCCTTTCTTCTTTAAATTATTCTCTTGGATATTTAGTTATAGAAATGGAAAATCTAGCATACTCATGTTTAGCAAAAGGAGGAATGTAAGACTGGCAGGGGTTGTGCACACTTTTAATCCCAGCACTAGGGAAGCAGAAACCTGTAGATTTCTGTGAGTGCATGGCCAGCATAGTCTATAGAGCAAGTTTCAGGCCAGTGAAGGCTACAAAGAGAAACTCTGTCACAAAAAAAAAACAACAAACAAACAAACAAACAAGAGAAAGAAAAAAAGAAAGGGAGGGAGGGAGGGGTGTAAGTTCTTTTGGCAAATTGGTAAGAAGCAGGCAGGCAGGTAGATGGGCAGATAGATTGACAGATATCATAACTGAGTATATGATACTCAGACAGACAGGTAAATGTTATTGCATTTTTAGTCAACTTCTCAGTATCTTAAGTGTGGAAATTGCAATTATTTTAAGATTCCAAGAGTTAAAAGCTACACTTGAATCATGATTTACATGGTCCATGTACCAGTAAATGGGAAAGGGAAGATGACTGAAGGCCTTGGTAATTGTTTCTAACATCTCGGCTTAGACGATTAATAGTTGTTCTTGGGGTTTAAATTGTGTGGTATTTTAAGTTATTAAGAAGTATAGTGAGAACTGGACTTTGGAGCATAGTATTTTATGTAAATGATGAAAGCAAATACTCAGACATAGTCCTTCTATCGATGGCCCTAATAGGCTGTGCTTTCTTCACAAGCAACAGTATTTAGGACAACCTCCACCATATACATTGGATTTTGTTTTGCTTTTCATTTTGTGTGCTTTGATTATGTTTGTGTTAGCACAGTGTGCTAGATAGTTTTATGTCAACTTGACACAAGCGAGAGTCACTGGAGGGGAAGGAGCCTTGATTGATAAAATGCCTTCATCAGATCAGGTTGTGGAAAAACTGTAAGGTATTTTCTTAATTCAGATCGATAGGGGAGGGCCAACCCCATTGTGGGTGGTGTCATCCCTGGGTTGCTGGATCCAGATTCTTTAAGAAAGCAGGCTAAGACTCACATGGTACATACTCACTTATAACTGGGCACTAGCCCAAAAGACACATCCCACGAAAGTCTTTACTTACCAGGAGATTGAGATAGATGTGAGGACATTCTACTGAGACTCTAGGTAAAAGAAATATAGGAGATGGGGAAATAGAAAGACACAGAGGGTCCTAGAAGCCTACAAGAAGAATATAATGACGGGTGGATTGGGGCCCAAGGGGTTCTGCTCAAACTATTGCACTAACCAAGGACAATACAATAGTAAACATCGAACCCCTATTCTGATCTACCCAATGGACAGGACATCCTCCACAGTTATGTGGAGAGCGGGGACTGACTCTGATATGAACTCTGGTGCCCCATATTTGACCACTTCACCTTGGTGGGGAGGCCTGGTGGCACTCAAAAAAAGAATAAGCAGGCTACCAAGATGAGACTTGATAGCCTATGACCATATAGTGGGGGAGGAAGTCCCCCTTGGTCATAGACCTAGGAGAGAGGAATAGGGTGAAAGTGGGAGGGAGGGAGGAATGGGAGGATACACGTGATGGGATAACAATTTAGTTGTAATCTGAATAAATTAATAAAATGTAAAAAAAAATAGTGAAAAAAAGAAAGCAGGCTGAGCAAGGCATAGGGAGCAAACCAGTAAGCAGCGCCCTTCCATGCCCTCTGCATCAGTCCTTGCCTCCAGAGTCCTGCCCTATTTAAGGTCCTGTCCTGACTTCCTTTGATGATGAACAATGATATGGAAATGTGAGTCAAATAAACCCTTTCCTCCCCAAATTGCTTTGGTCATCATGTTTCAGCAGAGCAATAGTAATCCTAGGACATATGATATAAAAATTAACATTAGTCTCCATAAAAATTAAACCATACTAAGTTGCAAATTTAAAAATAATTTATTGAAATTTCTATGAAAATAAATCAAAATAGAAACATTACTGTATGTAATAAAAAGAACCTCGCATCTCTTGCCTAGATAATTTATATTTTATTGTAGCACAAATGGAAATTCCAGTAAAGAATTTTTTCTACTGTCTATACAGTATTTTGAGACAAAAGTTAATTCTGCAGATGTGCTCTAAAAATATTTTCACTTTTAAATCATTTGTCGCAGCATAAAGACAACTAAAGAGTTTCCTAACTTATATTTTTAGACTGTATAATGAGATCATTATTTCCAGAGAATAATTCCTCTTTCCAATTGCCTGAAAGCACTACAATAATAATTTGATTTAGATTGGGGAAAAAAACAATCATAGTCTCTTTTCAATTAAAAAACATATTTCATTTTTTCCTCAAACTCATTACAAACTGAACAGTTTCAGTCAGAACAAGCAACTTTTATAGAAAAACAATCAAAAGTTACCCTGTCATTGTGATGTGGTAATACGGTCTAACTTTTGGGGGAGATGTGGGCATGAGCAGGTACATACTCGGCTTTTTAAAAATAGTTTCTTAATGCAGTATATTAGCTTGGAAAAAATCTAGACAGAACATGTCTTCATAATTCACATGATACAGCACAGACTCAAGTATATCAATAAATGTAACAGTGTTGTGTGGCTAAACAGAGAAAACAAAACTGAAGCTTTAAAGGACTATAGGCCAATAAATAGCTTGTAAAAGCCACAATATCAGAATGCATCCTTCTGGGTGTGTTTTTCAATTGAAAGAATAATTTCAGAAGAAATTTTGAAATTTTTTCTTTTGAAATTTACTAGGCAAGGAAAATTTTGTAGCAAAGTTTATATTCTAAAGTAATTTTTTAAAATACAGATTTAATGAGGAAAAGCAAAAGCTAGTTCAACTATAATGTACAATTCTAAGATTTACATCTTACACTGTATATGTGTAGTTAGCTCTTTTATTCTTCAACTTTTCAAATATCCAGAAAAGTTAACATTGTCTGAATGGTATAAATGGAGGCTCAGAGGCCAAAAAACAAACAAAAAACAAAAAAAAACCAAGTATTTACTCAAGATCACACCACTGCTCACAGGAAGCATAAAAATGCTGGCCCAGACTTTAATCAATAGCCCTTCTTTCATTGAAATAGAAATTCTTTACTTTCTGTGCTACAGTTTCTCTGCTCAGTCACATTAATGTCAACTTTGGCAAGAATGTGGGGATAACCTAAGGGAAGAGGACCTTACAACTTTTTATGGAGAGTATTATCAGAACATATCATAGCTAAAAATGGTCACTCTTTTCTCCTCACAATTTTAGGAATCCCTACTCTATAAGATTGCTTGTTTTTCAGGTTCCACACAAGGATATGGGTTTTGTCTTTGCCTCTTCATACAAATGTGTCATTGTGGTTATACTTACTTCTTTCCCTTTCCCACAGCCTCCCTTCAGTGCCCTCCAGATATTTTTCATTCCTCCTCCAATTAGCCCTGTCTTCTGCTTTCTCACTACAGTTTTCATTACCCTATTTTCCACTCACTTAAAATCTTCTTACCGAGACACTGAGAAGGCAGTATGGGAAACATAACAGGAACATTGACCTGTTTTCTAAGCTTACTCTCAGAAGACAGATTTCCAGTTGATTGATAAACTTCAATGCAGAATGCTCACAGAGCTGAGGAAGTAATGAGAAGAAGAAGTTCCCAGCTGTAAACAGCCAGACGCATGTTGTCCAAATACGTTGCTGTGATGGCAAAGTTCATTGCTTTAAAATATTTTTGTTCATTAACACATTAAGTCCATGAAAGTCATGGCCCCTATTTGTGGAGGCTCATGCAAACAAAATTTTGCTTTAAGTGTCTAACATAGATCATATATTACCTGAAGTTCTGTACTCTGAGTCCTTTCAAAAAATTTTAAAAGAAAAATATCTCATCTTACATTATAATAATTCCCTTTCTATTATACAGCCTGAAAACACACACACACACACACACACACACACACACACACACACACACACACACACACTAAAGCTTCAGCATATGAGAGAAACCATGTGGTCTTTTTGAGTCTGGCTTTACTGAATATAATGTCACGATTTGATTTTTCTTTGTGGCCATATAAAATCCTACTGTGTAAGTGCCCTGTGTTCTTTGTCTGTGTATCTGTGATAGACATCTAGACTAGTTCCTGCTCCTGACTACTGTGACTCACACAGCAATAAACACAGAAGTGCAAGTACCTCCATAGCTTTGGATATAGCAATACTGGTATAAATGAATCATTTCTTTTGCTCTGTTTTCAGCTCCTGAGGGACCGCCACACTTGTTTTTGTGGAAGCTGCAGTAGTTTACATTCCTACCAGCAGTTAATAAAGGTTTCTCCTTCCCTACATCCTTGTCAGCATTCACTGTCATTTGTTTTCTTCTTGTAGTACTTTGAGAATTTTATACATGCATATAATTTGTACCAATCAAATACCCCCACTCCTTCCCAGCCAATGTCTCTCCTGTCTCTGCCAACCATCATTCCCTCTCAGTTGTATGTGTTCTTTTATAAACCCACTGGAATGTGTGTGGGTAGCCTTTCAGCACCCCTAAAGAAAACTGGCTTTGCCTCCCACAGCCATCATCAATTACCAATAGATCTCAGCTAGGGATGGGACATTGTAACTTCCTCCCTGGGAGATGCTGGGATTTGATCTGGCTTGATCACAATCTCAACTCTGTTTAAAAGTCTAAAGTTCAAATATATTTAAGCTTTACTGAAATTAAATATGATATCAAGAAAAATCTAATTCAGTGGACCTTTGGAATTTTTATTTTTAAGGTCCAGTCAGCTCTGAAACTGGGAGTGCTATAGAAAACAGAGGCTTTGACCCAAGAATTGTAAACTCAATACCAAATAAATCTCTCTTGTATGTTTTCATCTGGACATTTGAAATCCTTAGTGGATGTCTTTGAATAATATCTACTGACATTAAAAACCAATATTGCGCAAGTTAGGTCTGATGGTGCAGGCCTGTGATCCCAGATACTTGAAAGACTGACAAGGTTGGAAGTTCTAGTCAGCCTGAGAAAATTGTTGAGACCCTGTCCCAGAACATTTTTCAAAGGAGATCAAGAGCCAGAACTGTGGTTGTAGCTCAGTGGCTTGGTGCTTTTCCAGCACACATCAGGCTCTGATTTGATGCCCAACACCACAAAACAACAACAGTATCAATAGTATAATATTTTACACATATATAATTATAGTGATATAGTTCAGGAATCATACTGTGTGGGTGTTATGCAGCATTAGCACATTTTAATTTATTGTTCTATTGATTTCTTTCAGTGTGGCATGCTAAATTTTGCCACTAGGTGGCTCTTCTTATAGTCTATCATGTGAGCCTCTCAAATTTTTTCCCATAGTCCTTTAAAGATTTTTAAAATAAATAGTAGTGGAATGAAGTCAGTTTAAGAAAATGGGGGAAAAATAAATTGGGAGAAACTCAAAGGTGTGTGTGTGTGTGTGTGTGTGTGTGTGTGTGTGTGTGTGTGTGTGTGTGTGTGTGTGTAAGAGCAGGAGGCCCTTATCGTAACTCATCTCTTAGAGGATAGTCATGCTATCATGAAAACAGGTCTCTTACAGGAAGGGAAGGGGCCAGTGTTGGATAGGAGATGAGACTGGGGGAGGAGGACAAAGAATAAAGTAAGGAAATGTCATCATAAACCCCATCATTTTATATGCTAATTCAAGAAGACTAATGAAAAGCAAAGACCCTCCACACTCTCAGTAACTAATGCAGAAGACAGGACTAAAGCAGCTGCGCAGCAGAAGCCATCCAGGACAGGGTTTCTCACACTTAGCTGGAAAACCAGGATTTTCACCTCCAGTTTCACAACAGCATACCCTCCATTCAATAGCTGAAGAGGATAACATTTGAAATTGTTCATTTAAGAAACAGCTTTGCTAGTAGAAGGATCCAGAGGGTCCTACAAACCTACAAGAAGAACATTATGATAGACAGATTTGGGCCCAGGGGTCCTGCTCAAACTATGGCACCAGCCAAGGGCAATACAGGCCATAAACTTCAAACCCCTACCCAGATCTAGCCAATGGATAGGACATTCTCCACAGTTGAGTGGAGAGTGAGGTATGACTTTCTCATGTACTCTGGTGCCTCATATTTGACCATGTCCCCTGGAGGGGGAGACCTGGTGGCACTCAGAGGAAGGATAGCAGGCTACCAAGAAGAAACTTGATACCCTATGAGCATATAAAGGGGGAGGAAGTCCCCCCCAGGCACAGTCATGGGGAGGGGAGTAAGGGGAAAATGAGAGGGAGGGAAGAATGGAAGGATACAAGGGATGGGATAACCATTGAGATGTAACAAGAACAAATTAATAAAAAAAAAAAAAAGAAACAGCTTTGCTAGCATTTGAGGGAAATTGAAAGAACAAAACAGCCATTCATTCTGGCAGGATAGACTTTCCCAGACTATACGTCATCCCACAGTAAACAGTAGAGCATGGAAAGTAATCGTCTAAACTCAGCACCCACCATACATGGCAATGCATTGTCTTTAATCTTAGCACTCAGGAGGCAGAGGCAGTTGGATCTCTGAGTTCAACATCAGCCTGGTCTACACAGTGAGTTCCAGGACAGCCAGGGCTGTGTAGCGAGACCCTGTTTCAAAAGTAATAAAATAAGATAAATAAACCCAGTACCCATGCTGGCTGGGTCCCAGGAGTGGCTATTCTTGTTGCTGTAATCTGCATTAATTTGGGAAGAACAGATTTCCTCCAATGGGAAGTGAATATAATAATACAATGTGAATAAAAAAGTAATCAACAAAATTAAAGGTCATAGAGGAGTTTGCTATGTTTAAGTATTTTGTAAGTGTTATTGTTATTGTTATTAAATCCATGGTGGTGAATTTAATGTCATTGATGAATTCTTTGATATTCTTCCCCTCAAGAGTCAAATTCTTGGGCTGGGAATGGTGCTACATGCCTTTAATCCCAGAGTTCAAAACCAGCCTGTTTTATGTAGTAAATTCTAAGCTCACCAGGGCTTTAGAGTAAGACCCTGTCTCAAAAAAGTAAAAATGAAGTCTAATGCTTTCTCTTTGGATATGGGCTGGTCTTAGTGAGGTGTACTGATTAATAGCACAGACTGCCATCAAATAATGATAGAACTTCAGAGCCATCCTTCGAGGGAACCCACTTATTGCTTTTATGAAGACACAAGGAAAAGTCATGTGGATGCTCTGCCAAGACTCATCTAAGGTACAAAGGGCACTACAAGGGCATCAATTTGTAGACACGCATATGAAGGAGTGTAATGTGGATTCACCATCTCAAAGCCAACAAGATCATGCCTATGGGAAATAGAGCAGAGCTAAGCCTGCCAGGCAAGATACGGGAGCAAGATCAGAGTTTTTATTCCCAACTCCATCTGTGGTTAGTCATACACAAATGAATGACCATGGGAAACACTGCAGTCCCAAAACAAAAGAGCTACCAGAAGAGCAGTGTGGCCTAGTACAAAGGGAAGTGCTGTCTTCTGAGGAAAGAGTGAGCTTTGGATCTGGAGTTCAGGGTACTCATCTTCTGTGTTTACTTTCAAACACATCTATGATTTTCTTTCTTTGCTCAGAATTTCTGTTGTATTGGTTTTGAAAACACAGCACTGATAACCAAGTCTGAAGATGCTGCTGTCCCTAACATAAAATGGTGAAATGGTGCTGGAGCTCAGTGATAGGGAACATAATATATTCCAGGTTTAATCTCTAGTATCCCACAAAAGATAATGATAAAGAACATATTCATTGCATATAGTTCTACACAATCCCTCTGGACACTTTAAACTCTCCCTAGATTACTTATGTCTAATAAACAGTTGTTACACTAAAATGCTTAGAAAATAATAACAAGGAAGAAAGCCAGCTCAGAATGGCTCTAAGGGTGCCTTTTACTATGTTTTATTTAAGGCTGGTTGAATCTATGGGTGAAAAGCACGTAGATGCTGAGGAGTGGCTGTAATACCTGCATCCCAGTGGTGGCAGCTCCCCTCACAAGCCACCTGCTTTCAGTCTCACTCTTCTGATTTACTCTGGACACTAGACACAAAGCACCTGTCTGAATGGTAGTCTAACTCTGTTTTCCTTCCCTTGTTTCCCTGTGGTTTTTAGTGGTGTTTGGGGGATTTGCTTCTTTAGGGTCTCATGCCAATGCAATTAAACTTGCCACAGTAGATTTAATAATAATAAGCAATCTCTTGGCACTGCACTACAACTCTGATCCCTTCTCCCTGTCTTCCTTTCACCAATAAGTAGTTCGTTTCTAAGCTCTTCACCCTTGCTTTTGGAGCCTTTGATAGCCTGGTCCTCCTTTGCTCCTTGTTCTAGCCTGAGTCTCCAAACTCATTGGATGAGCTGTAGGGTTGGCTCTGCCAACTTTTCCTACTTTGTTTTACCTTTCCTTCTGAAAGTCAAGTAATTCCCAGGACCCTTCAAAACCCAGTCTCTGTTGTTATTGCAGCCACAGTTCATGGGTCCGTCTCTGAACATTTAAATGGTTTGAGTAGCTCTGAAAAAGCAGGATTCTTAAAGTCCATACTAGTGCGATGCTACTTAGTCCCCACCAATGCTTTCTGAGAATCTCCATCTGACGCTGCTTCTCCCAAAGGTCTGCCATCCTAAGCAGCTCACAAAGGTTCTTGTTTGCACTCCATGAAGGTAGCTCCCCATTACATGCAAAGTCCATGGACTCCAGGTTCCCAATCAAGCCTGAAGATCAAATTAATCCATTCTAGAATGGTCTATAAGGGACTGGCAATCAGCAGATTCAGGCCCTGGATTTCCACATGTTGTCAAAAAAAAAAGCACATAGAGAACTCCCTGGGAAGATGGTATATACTCAACATCTGCTGTAGAGAGAAAAAAAAAAAAAAGGATGGATTGAGAGAGAGAGAACACTAAATACTCAGTTATGCAAAGTCAACAAAATGAACCCTTGACCTTAAAAGTTAAGCATACATAGAAAAATAAATGTATTTGTGTATGCATAATGTGTTGCTTCTAAAGCATCTGATTCTCCCATGCTGTTTTTCACTTACATACATACACACACACACACACACACACACATACACACACACACACACATACACACACACAGGATTCTACCCACACACACCTACCTAACTCCTCATCCTTCATGTTGACTTTAGATGTCATTTCTTTACAAAATCTTCTGCTGTCTCTGCACTCCCCAACCTGGTTTGGCACCCCTCTCTGTGTGAGCTGTTTGTAGCTTACCAGTTATGTGCAGTGACTGTCTCTTTCCAACCATACTATGTGTAACGTGAAGGTAACACTTCTATTTAGACCACCACTGTTTAAGCTACAGAAAAACATCCACTTGTGTTCAGTAAGTACTGCTAATGATGAAAAATGAATGAAATAGCATATACAAGGTGGCAAGCACTGAACTTGACATGATTGATCCCCAACTCTCCGTAAAATTGTTCCTCTCTTCTTTCTGTTGATGAGGTATTCTATGACAATATCCAACCTAGTATCCAGAATGCTTTCATGTTTATTAACTTAAATTCCTATCTCTGTCTAACTGCTGACTAAGGCCAACAAGTATAAAATATTCATTTTTATGCAGCCAGAGCCTCTGCACACACACAAAGTGTTCAAGTGTAGGCTGACTGAATGAATGGGGAGAAAAACAGGCCAAAACACAAAGGACAAACAGCAGCATTGAAGAAATGCCAGATAAGCTACAGAACGTTATTTAAGAGAGAGAAAGAGATTGAGTTCCTTAGAAAACACATAAAGGTAGAAGTTGATAATCAATTCCACAAAGTTGTCCAATGACCTCCACATGAGCACTGTAACACCCACACTCATGTGTAAACACACACACACACACACACACACACACACACACACACACACACACACGTAAAAAGAAAAGAAACAAAGAAAGAAACTTTAATGTTTAAAATAAATGATTACTGGCTTCAATTACTTACTCCATACCCAGAAGACCATGTGATGGTAAGTGTTAACTGTCAACTTGACAGAATCTAGAATTTAGAATCACCTTTGGGCATACCTATGGTGGGGCGTTAATTGATTGGTTCACTGGGGAAGGAAGAGCTGCCTACTGTGGGTGGCACCATTTTCTGGCCAATCGTCGACTATATATGTGCAGAGCGGAAACTGAGATGTATCCATCCCTCTCTGCTTGCTGAGTGTGACCAGCTGCTTCAAGCTCCTGCAGCTTTGGCTTCCCCACAACAAGGGCTTATTTTTGGTAACTGTGAGCTAGAATAAACCTTTTCTTCCTCAAGTGGTTTTTCTAATATTTATTTGTATTTATAGACTCTCTCTCTCTCTCTCTCTCTCTGTCTCTCTCTCTCTCTCTCTCTCTCTGTGTGTGTGTGTGTGTGTGTGTGTGTGTGTGTGTGTTACATGAGTACCACAGTATTTCTTTAGAAGATCCCTCCTACCATGTTGGTTCTAGGGAAGGAATGCTGGTTGGCAGGCTTGTCAACAACTCCTTTAAGTCTCTGAATAATCTTCCTGGACCTAGTTGCATATTCTTATGACTGGATCTATGTCTGTGCCTATTTCTATAGCCAGGGTTATACCAATATTTATATGCATCCATATATATATATATACACCACATGTAGCTACATAGATAATACTTTTACTAGGCTTACTGTTATGATAAAGTCAATAAGACATTGATGTTGAATAAATATTTGTTGAATGACTGAAAAAAGTCCCTGAAACATTTAAGTTCTATAAAAGGTGAGGTGCTATGCCTTGCATTAATTAATTGTAAAGTTAATAACAACAGAAGATCCAGCATTGAACTCACTTACACTAGGAACTGCACTATTTCAGGCAATCTCAGGTTCATCAGCAGAGTAGGCTTGAGACTCAGTGGTGTCCTGCTTCCAGTCACAAAAAAAATCTTTGTCCTGCTTCCCTCTGCCATCCTGGTACTTGATTCACTTCAAAGTGACTCTCAACAGCAATCAGAGTCTGTGCTTCCTTGTTTATGTGCCCTTAGGGGTCATAAGGCTCTTCTCTTGGCCTTTCCCTTGGCTTGTTTCTTCACATCACTATTAGACAAGCTCTGCCCAATTTAAGAAATATGACATTTATATAAAGATACAAACTAGCTTATATAAATTCTGGAAATCTTGGGACAATACAGACAGTAGCAACTCTTAAGGCAAACCTTCAAACTTCTGAGCATTCGTCCCTGTATCCCAGACACCTCTGAAGCAGGCATTGTCAATGGCTCATCTAATCAAAAGTTCTCATAAGGCCTGAGAGGGCAAGCATATGCCCTTTGGGATGTTTGGCCGTGGGTGCAGACCTCTTGTGAGTCATAGGGCAGCAATGCCATTGACACAAAGAGATTCAGAGTGTGGGCATTCCGTGAGGCCCACTCTGAGGCTATTACAAGACCTTCTCACATGAGCCACCCACGTGCCACCCAGCTCCCCAGAAAACAAAACTGAAAAGGTTGACTCAACACTCTGCAATGCTTTAGGATTCCAGCCAAAAAGAAGGAAGCTTCTTCACTATAATGATCCTACACTCACTGCTCCATGGATCTCCCTCATCAGAGGGGGCTGGTATCACTGCTGGCAGAGCTCCAGCTTGTAGCCATGTCAGGGTTGAGGTCAAGAGCCACTGCACAGTCTAATTTCTAGCAGGGCTAAGGCTACTGTAGAGCTGTCAAGGCAAATGTGACTCATCCAACAGCAAACACAATGACAGTGGCTCATCCAACAAGAGCGGCAGGGAGCAATAACCAGAAAAGGTTACCTGGAGCATTGAATCCACCCCCAAGAAATGCTGAAAATATTCTAGAAAGGGAACAAGCAATGAGGAGATGAGGATTCCTTAACAAGCTTGTGAGGACTTAGAAGTAACAGGTATGAATGTGAAAAATCCCATGTCTCTGGGGCACACAGACCATATATGTGATGAGGGAAACACCTGTCATCTTCCTGGAATGGAAATGGCACTTGGAAGGAAAATGGAGGCTTTGCCAATTAGTTTGCTTCCTCTCGTCTTCCAGGAAACAGGTGGCTGCTTTCCTGAAGGCTTGACCTCCAGATTTTTGCAAGAATGTTTTCTTATAGACTTAAAATCTCAGCAATTCAGGACTTTATTTTCCAGAAAGACTTGCATTGGAACTCTAACAGAGAACTCTTCACTGCTTCCACCTTGTTTCTATATTACTGTGTTTTATTATCTTTAAGAATATAAGTCTAGCTAAATTCTTAAAACTTATTTCATGTACCTATTGACTACCTCTGCACACATATCACCAGAATGTGATTTCCAAGAGCACAAGGATCTTACATATCTTGTTTGTGAATTCCTCTAGATGTAGAGCAATAACTGCTGCACATGGCAAGTGCGCAACAAATATTGTTAGATGAATATTAAGATGGGGCTCTTCACAGAACTGAAACCATTTTATATGCTCAGATGGAAATTCAGACATGGTGACAAATTTCTTTAATCTGTCTCTAGGGAGATGAAGGCAGGAGGATATGGCCAGTCTGGGATACACAGCAAGACCTCACCTCTCTCTTTCTCTCTCTCTCTCTGTCTTTCTCTCTCTCTCTCTCTCTCTCTCTCTCTCTCTCTCTCTCTCTCTCTCTCATACACACACACACAATATCAGGTCTTTAATCCTTCATTTGAATTGTAACCATATTGTATCACACGTTAAGGAATTTCTGGGATATTCGGGATACTCCTGCCGGGGATAGTCCTCCACCTAGCTAAACCCTTAAACTCTATTTCAAAAACACTTTTCACCTTACCAACCACTTCCAATTTTCCTGGTTTATTCAGTCTTTCAACAAGTAAAATGGAAGAAGTGACATTCGCCAAATGCCAGAGTATAATTCAAGATAAAAGCAAAAGGATAAGGACAAAGCAGGTGTATTTTCAGGAGACATAGCTAGGATGGGTACATTATGTTAGAACTAGCTAATGTTTTATGAAAAAGAAAAGGGAAACAAAAATCAGTTTTCTCTAGATATAATGTGAACCATATGATCATACAACTCTTGTATCTAAGTTGAGTGATTCTTCAACCAGTGTCTGGCCAGTGTAGTATATGAAAGTCAAGTTCCATTCTCAACTGCCACAGTGATATAAAAAGCATAGTAGAGTGGTGTAGAAGAATGTTAGTTCATAACATAGCTGTTCTGGCAAAAGATCACATCCAAAGACCTTCTAGGTCTATGTGATCCAGCTGGCAAGAGATCACATTCAAAGATCTTCTAGGTCTGTGTGATCCTGATGGAATATAAACATGCCTTTAATCCAGGAGACAGACATAAGGCCAGCCTGGTATAGAGAAAGTATCAGGCAAAGAAAAGCTGAAATGCAGTCATAGTGGTTCATACCCTTAATTCCAAACAAAGATAAAGTTTGTAGAAGGAATCACCCATGTTTGAAAGTGATGTTGGTATGCCCAGATCTCAAGGTCCCTAAAGACAACTCAGGAAGCCACTTCTGAAGCAAGTGCATGAGGGTTGTTTATTCAAGCCCAGGCAGGGACTACCTCCCTCACCAATGCAGTGGATTGGGAATGGGAGCCCCGAGCTTAGAAAGTGTGTGGTTTTTATAATTTTTAGACAAAGAAATGAGATTTACAGTATATGATTGGATGATATTTGTGGGGGAATATTGCCCTTTAATATTATCATACTAGTCCAGTACGAGTCTGGTGCCAAACCACAGATGATTAACTTCTTAGGAATAACTTTTTGGGAGATCTGGGAAAGTGTCTGGACTTTTAGTACTTTCCTGTTTTCCAGCTGATTAGTTATCCTAAATCCTATGCCAAGTGTGTCTTCTATGAGTTTTTCTAGATCCAGAGTTCAGGGATAGGTCACCCAAATACAGAAATGGAAGTTTTAAGCAAAATGGAGTTACTTTGGTCTGTCAATGTCTAATTGAGTCACAGAAAAGGTGAAGAATCAGAGAAGATTTGACAGAACAGGATATGCCCAACTCTCACAAGAAGAGAGAGAAAAGGGAAGCTACTTAAGAGGCAGTTTTTCAGAGAGAAGAGGTAGTTTTACCAGGACAGTAATAGAAAAATGGGTTTCAGAGAGAGAACTCAGGTGAAGACGGAATAAGCCAGAGGATGAGAAGAAGCCAAAAGATTAGAGCAGATTGCTGAGTCAGTTTGAGACCAAGCAGAGCAATTCTGGGCCAAGAGAAGCTAAATTAAATAAGTCGGCTGGAAGAGGAGTTTGAGCCAGAACAGCTGAGTTGAACCAGCAAGTAAGGGTGAGGTTGTTAAGCAGTAAGTCTCAGAGGCTGAAAACATTCCAAGCCTTGGTTAGATTATACAGAGGCTAGAAGCTTCCAGGTCTAAGCCTAGGCCAGAAGAAGAAGGCAATAAGCCTTGCAGACAACAATTGAGAATAAAAGTTACTTTTACATAGTGGGAACCTGAGGATCCAGGGTAGAGACAGAACTAGGTGTGAATACCAACATACTACAGACTCACCTTTCAGAATAACTTTTCCTCCAATACACACACACACAGAGAGAGACACAGTTCTGTAATATCATCCACAGTAACAATGATGTCTGAAAAAGTATTGCGAGAATTGAGGAAATTAAAGCAATGTCTTCACTAGCTTTATTAAGGAAAACAATTCCTAATACATATGTATCAAATCATGACATTTTATACTTATACAGTTTGTCAACTTTATCTCAATAAAGCAGAGAGAGAAGTAACTAGAAGTCAATAGAGAAAAGACGAAAATACTAATTAATGTATATAAAACCAATATAGCAAGCAGTTCTATGTAGAGGTGCCCAATATCCATTCATTCAATGTGTATCTAAGTACATCGTCACAGCTACTATTCACACATTTTAGACATAACTGCCTCGATACTCTGGAAATAGCAGTGGGAGCTATTGTTCCTTTTGTCGGTATGAAGCCCTGAGAAGCATGATCATTTCAACTCTCACAATAATTGTGGGCGAGTGCTGCACCATATTGTGCATGAAATAGTGAAGAGGAGCCTAACAAAAGATCCCCTGAGAAGGTGTCAGACTCCTTCCACTAGGAGATAAGCAACAATTACAGTGTTGGCAGCCGGGAACCATGTAGCCCTTCCATATCTTAGCTTTCTAACAGGCAGAATTTTTTTAAAATGCTGACACTGTGAGGAACTTAGAGATTTCATTATTTAGTCATATGCCAGGGGCATTTGTCAAGCCAACTTAAGACAAAGGCTTAAATGTCCTGTACAGTCTGATTCATTGGTCTGCTTAGGTTCAGAAGTTTGCTCCCTGGTTTTCAGTTTATCTTTTCTCTCCTAAGACCTTTCATGGACCTTTGTGCTGCTAACCAGACTATGGTGTTTGTTTTGAAAGACAGTTCTGACTCCAAGTAACATAAATTCCAAGTGTCAGATCTGAAGTAGACTTTACAAGTCTCCTGATCCTTACCTTGGCTTACAAATTGCTCTCAGTAATTACTGGTATTCACTCTCCTTAAGCACAGTCACTCTGCTTTTGTTCTTAGAGATTTTATTTGTTTCTTCAAAACAAAATTCCATTGAAAAGGTGTGGGTGCTTTTGCCTGTGATTTTCCTAACCTGAAAGAAAAAAATTAAAATTTCACTCATTCATTTTCAGTCATTTATTTATTCAAATTGGCCCTACCAAATTTAGCCAGAGATTCTGTCAAGCAATGGAGAAGAAAAGCCCACCTTTCGTGCCCTCAAGATTATTACATTCTGGCTCAAGAGGCAGACACAGAGATAAGCATATCTGACAGCGATGGGAGTAACAACACACAGGAATTTGTCAAAAGGCATTCGGGCACTTGTGTAGGGACACTAACCTAAGGTCCTTAATTGGGATGCAGGACATATGAAAATCACAGACAGAAGAATCAGCAAATCATATAGAGAAAAACTTTAGTGCTCAGAGTGGCAAATGATGCTTAGAGCTGGAGTTGGAAGTGAATTTCCTGCCATGGACCCAGGAAGGAGCTGATTGGTGGGCTTAGCTAACTGATTGTTACATGGGAAATATAAACTTCATAAAGGAGTGTATAGGTTTCTCAAAAGTATTTTGTTTTGCAAATTAGAACTAGAAAGTACAAAAATCTAAAACCGTCTTGTGGAAATGTGTCGCAGACATGAGGACAAATTGTAGAGGCTTTGCTTGACAAAGTTGCAAAGCTCTCCAGCTGATCACCACTGCTCCTAAATATTATGTATGTCCTAGGTGTAATTTTGACTAGAAATTTGCTCTTTCTCATAAAACTGTTTTTTTCCTCTGTATTCCTCAGTACTAATGAAGTTCATACAGGGAAAACTTTTCCTATAGATAATATTGAAAGAGGGCATCTGGCCAAGGCTTGAGACAATGATAGAGTTTTTGCTCTGACTGTGAGCACCCAAGCAGAAACTTCATGAAAGAAAGTTAAGACCTTGACAAAACAGTACCTGGCTATTTACTGTTACCCTATAAAAATTTTTCTTTAATATCTGCTTTGAGAGCAAAATAAGCTGGGCTTGGAATGTCATGCTTTACAGATATTTTATAATAAAGGACCCCTTGATACTTAATCTAGGCTGGGATAGCACACTTGTTAGTTTGGGACTGGGAGTAAGTCAATTTTTTTCTTTATTAGAGAACATTTTTTAAAATATATTTTATTAATTTATTCATATTACATCTCAATTGTTATCCCATCCCTTGAATCCTCCCATTCCTCCCTCCCTTCCATTTTCCCCTTACTCCCCTCCCCTATGACTGTGACTGAGAGGGACCGCTTCCCCCTGTATATGCTCATAGGGCATCAAGCTTCTTCTTTGTAGCCTGCTATTTTTCCCCTGAGTGCCAGAAGGCCTCTCCATCCAGGGGACGTGGTCAAATATGGGGCACCAGAATTCGTGTGAAAGTCAGACCCCACTCTCCACTCAACTGTGGAGAATATCCTGTCCATTGGCTAGATCTGGGTAGGGGTTTGAAGTTTACAGCCTGTATTGTCCTTGGCTGGTGCCATAGTTTGAGCAGGACCCCTGGGCCCAGATCCACCGTCATAATGTTCTACTTGTAGGTTTCTAGGACCCTCTGGGTCCTTCTATTTCACCATTCTCCCATGCTTCTCTCACCTAGAGTCCCCATAGGAAATCTTCCCCTCTGTCCCACTTTTCTGGTAAGTGAAGACTTTCATGGGACGTACCCCTTGGGCTAGTGTCCAGAT
Organism: Acomys russatus; assembly: GCF_903995435.1. Lineage (NCBI taxonomy): Eukaryota > Metazoa > Chordata > Mammalia > Rodentia > Muridae > Acomys > Acomys russatus. Next base: position 43,407,649 of record NC_067167.1, read on the forward strand.
ATAAGTGAGTACATACCATTTGAGTCTTTCTGCTTCTGGGTTAACTCACTCATGATCATTTCTAGTTCAATCCATTTGTCCACAAACTTCAGAAATTCCTTGTTTTTAATAGCTGAGTAGTATTCCATAGTGCATATGTACCACAGCTTCTTTATCCATTCTTCTACTGAGGGACACTTAGGCTGTTTCCATGTTCTGGCTATTATGAATAAGGCTGCTATGAACATGGTTGAGCAAATGTTTTTGTTGTGTGCTGGAGCATCTTCTCGGTATATTCCAAGGAGTGGAATAGCTGGGTCTTGAGGAAGCCTTAATCCCAGTATTCTGAGATAGTGCCAGATAGATTTCCAAAGTGGCTGTACTGGTTTATATTCCCACCAGCAATGAGTGTTCCTCTCTCTCCACGTCCTCGCCAGCATGTGGTGTCACTTGAATTTTTTATCTTAGCCATTCTGATGGGTGTAAGATGGAATCCCAGAGTTGTTCTGATTTGCATTTCCCTCATGATTAAGGACGTTGAGCATTTCTTTAAGTGTTTCTCAGCCATTCGGTATTCCTCTGTTGAGAATTATTCTCTGTTTAGTTCTGAGCCCCATTTCTCAATTGGGTTATTTGGTTTGGTGATGTTTAATTTCTTGAGTTCTTCTTATAATTTGGATATTAGACCTTTATCAGATATAGGGTTGGTGAAGATCTTTTCTCAGTCTGTAGGCTATCACTTTGTTCTCTTGACAGTGTCTCCTGCCTTACAGAAGCTTCTCAGCCTCGTGAGGTCCCATTTATTAATTGTTGACCTTAAGGCCTGGGCTGTTGGTGTTCTCTTCAGGAAGTTGTCTCCTGTGCCAATGTGTTCCAGGCTCTTCCTCACTTTTTCTTCTAACCGATTTAGTGTCTTATTAGAGAACATTTAGCTCAAGCTATGCTGCTATGACAATCTTGTAACACAATGGCTTTAGACCAGGGAAATTTATGATTAAACTTTCCTGGGTATTGTTTAAGAAATAATAATCAGGTTATGCTGACTGTTGCTTAGAAACTGATTGATTTGGGGTTGGAGAGATGGCTCAGAGGTTAAGAGCACCGTTTGTTTTTCCAAAGGTCCTGAGTTCAATTCCCAGCAACCACATGGTGGCTCACAACCATCTATAATGAGATCTAGTGTTGTCTTCCAGCATGTGTGCAGAATATTGTATAAATAATAAATCTTTTTTAAAAAGAAATTGATTTATTATGCTCTATGCTTTATTGTAGGTTATGCATAACTTTTTGTATTTCCTTGTTAGACTGTTCTCTTACTTTGTTGATTTTTGAATGCCCTGTTGATTGTAAAAGATGAGAAAAATCATGATATAATCTGTAGTGAAAAAAATTGAACTTCACCTTAAATAAAATACTGGGGTTGGCCCAAGGAGATGGCAAGCAAGTAACAGACATGAAAGAGTAAGCCAGAGTGAGATAGACAGAAAACAGTTAGAAAGATGGGTGACAGCAAACAAGAAGAGAGTTAAAAAAAAAGATGGGTACAGCAAGCAGTAAGAGAGCTAGAAAGATGGGTAACAACAAGTAAGAAGAGAGATAGAAAGATGAGTGACAACAAACAAGGAGTCAGACAGACAACAGGCAAGAAAGAGACAGAAAGACAGAAAATAAAGTTCTCCTGGGCTTTGAGACCTTCAGCTTGTACCAGATATACCTGATCCTCCAAGTATTTCTTTTTCCTCTGTTCCTCAACAACTGGTTCCTCTAGCTAGTTGTTCAATCAACGGTTGGTTTCTCTTAAGCAGCTGTTCACTGCCTGCTCAATTCTCCCTGCTGCGGATCCACCTCTCTTCTCTCCTCTTCACTGCCTCTGGAGTTGTTCCGTGGGGGCAGCAGAAATGTGAATGTGTATAAAGGGCAGGTATTTTTAAAATTGTACTCATGGGGACTAGGCCTTATTTGGTGTTAAGGTTCAGTGGGTGGGTAGATACCTAATGCATAATCCAGTATGAGGCTGAACAAGCAAGCACTTATGATATAATATGAGGTTAGCTTCCATTCATGAACCAAGAACAATAGGCTAATACAGGTTTGCTTCCGTGATTCCATGCACGGTGAGCAGGAAGGCATGACTGATAAGATCGTATTTGACTTAAACAATCAGAAGCTTGTCTCTATGTCCAGTTACACCCTACACTTTTCAGTTGCATCAGGCTGTCCCTTAACCCTCCCTCCACACCCAATACTGTGCTATGTTCTCCATTAAGCCTTTCTCTATGTGCAGAAAGGCCAGCCTCCCTCCTTGAACAATTCCTGCTAACCCCTAAAGGCCAGTGCAGACTTTCACATTCATAAAATCCATGGTAATTTCCCAAGTGTCAGCTACTAGTTGAAAATGTAGCAGAAAAACCATCAAAGACACCTAGAAAAGGACAGAACATTGCTGTACTGTGGAGAAGGAGGAAGTATGAAATTGGCTTTCTAAGCTCAAGGAAATGGTCAGGATCCTTCTCAGTAGAACAGAGGCTTTTCCTTATGGATAGTATTCACCCTGTCAGCTAGAAGGCCATGAATCTGATTTGGAGGAAGAATTTCTATCCCTCTGAAATGTTCCCAGTAGGACTCCCACACAGCATGCAAAATAATCAATGGCAGCAGTCATCTCTGTGCGTCACAAATATCACATGATTTGCACCCTGGATGTAAAATATGGAGAGGTCACAGATGCATGAGGACGGAGTCAGGGGTCGTGTTGCCATGCTGCTGCATTGCTGACCGCCAGTCCTCTGGAACTAGGTCACCTGTGGCTCTTTCTCTAGACTCACAATGTCATGACTGTGAGCAAACAGAACAAGTGGAGTACAGATCCTAAATAACAAGATTGCAAGAACACCACCCATGGAGAACAAGCACACATCACAAAATTAATTTTTAATACTTAATGGGGTTATTTTATGTTTTATTTAGTTATAATTTACCGAGGAATTGTTTTCCTACATTACAAACATCAGATTACAGCACAGAGGCATTGAAGGGATGAATTAATGATGTTCCCTAATGAAGTGCCACACTTTACTTTGAAATCACACATTTAAATTATTATCTTTGCATGTCTGTATGGGGTGTGCATGCTTGCTTGTGTGTTTACACAATGTGGGCACACGGGGCTGGAGAGATGGCTCAGAGGTTAAAGGGCACTTACTGCTTTTCCAGAAGACCCGGGTTCAATTCCCAGTACCCACATGGCAGCTCACAACTGTCTGTAACTGAAAGATCTGATACCCAGAGACATACATGCAGGCAAAATACTAATGCACATAAAATAAAAATAAATATATTTTTTTAATGTGGCCACATGAAGATGCTAGTACACATGCACGCAGATCAGGAAGGACCACATTTCATCCTTGACTGCTCTTTTACTGAGGCAGGGATGTCACTGGATCTAGAACTAATTCAGATAGGCAAGAGCCAGTTTGTTCCAGGGATCTCCTGTGTCCGCCTCCCAAAAACTGGGATTACATACACACACACTCCCGGCTGTGGGTACTTGTCCAGCAAGTGCTTTATCCATTAAGCCATCTCTTCAGCCCAATTTAAATGTTTACAAGACTTTTTATAGGTGTCTACTATTCATTTTCAGTTTGTCTGTGTTATTTCCACTTTTGGTTTTACACTAAAGCACCAACTTTGACCAGATTTAGGCAAAAAGCTATTATGATCATTAGGTTATTTCATAGAGTCCAAGGAAAGTCAAGAAGGGGAAAAGAACTGATCAATTTTAGAGGGATTGGCAGTGGGACTTTCAGGGACTTCTCACCATAGATACTCTTTTGACATTAGTTTCTGTGACATCAACTTTATATCGTTCCTCACTCCCACTTCCATTTTAATTCTTTTTTTAATATTTATTAATTTAGTCATATTACATCTCAATTGTTATCCCATCCCTTGTATCCTCCCATTCCTCCCTCCCTCCCTCCCGCTTTCCCTCTACTCTCCTCCCCTATGACTGTTCCTGAGGGGGATTACCTCCCCCTGTATATACTTATAGGATATCAAGTCTCTTCTTGGTACCCTGTTATCCTTCCTCTGAATGCCACCAGGTCTCCCCCTCCAGGGGACAGAGTGAGTTAACTCAGAAGCAGAAAGAGTCAAAGAGTATATACTCACTTATATCTGGACACTAGCCCAAGGGGCATGTCCCATGAAAGTCTTCACTTACCAGGAAAGTGGGACAGAGGGGAGGACATCCTATTGGGACTCTAGGTGAGAGAAGCATGGGAGAATGGGGAAATAGAAGGATCCAGAGGGTCCTAGAAACCTACAAGAATAACATTATGATGGGCAGATCTGGGCCCAGGGGTCCTGCTCAAACCATTTTAATTCTTTTGAAAGAGCTTCTGTTGGACACAAGTTGGATCAAATACTCTATTTGAAAAAAAAACTAGTTTAATGAAAATATGTGTAAGCAAGGATATAAACCTAGCCATCAGAGAAGCCACATGTACAGAAGATAGAGCAATTCCTTAGAAGGGGAACCGTGAGTGACTGATAAAGCACTTCCCATTTCAAATGCCTCTTTTCAGTTGTAGTTTTTCCCTCTCACCCCACTACTACCTCAAACTGATAACAGCTATGCATCTTATTTAACAATACCCTGCATGAGCTCAAATGCCCTTTTATTGTAATGTATGCATACACACACATAATAGATAATAACAAAAAGTCAGAAAAAATCTTACTTTGTATGTTGTGTGAAAAATTCAGTTCAATTGTGGACTCTGTAAAGACTATAAACTAAAAGTTCTGGAAGTAGGAATTGGTCAGTATATTTGGTCTATGATGGTGTAGTAGCCCTTATCTGACTATGCTTAGAATGTTCTTCCTCAGTTACTAAATCTATTTATATATTTCCTGAAAGCAAAATCTAGACATTTATCAATACAAGAAAATATATGATATATACATATATACATATATATGTATGTATGTATGTATGTATGTATGTGTGCTGTTATGCTACGTTCAATAATCTGTTTTAAAAAAAAATCTTGTAAAATTCCAGCAACCTTTTCAAGATCTTCATCATTCTTCCTGTACCTGTATCTGTACACTCTTTTGAAAGTTTTGATTTCCTTGGCCCCTGTAGCCAAGGTTCATTTTTCATTGCTTTACTTTTTTTCTTCCCTTTATTCAATGATATTATCCAAGGACAAAATTGTCAATTTCATCCTGAAAACTACCTTCCTGTTTTCAAAGAATTCTGTTTCACTCATACTTAAAAGGAAGTATTTTTCCAATGAAATCTACAGTAATGTCAGAAATCATAATCATTTTGGAATTATCATTATCAATTTCCCCTTTTTTGGTATTGCTCCAAAACCCTAGAAGTCATGGGATGATCTTTAAATTAGGCTTCACAATACTATTGATAAATTGTTCTGTAAGCTATGACATATATCCATCAAATAATAGTGTTAATGAAACACAGGTTTTCAAATGAGCAAATCTAAGCAAACTAATATTTTTATTACTTTGGATAAACTACTAAGAAATTCAGGAATCTTTACCATAATCCTAAATTACATGGGACGCATATGCAATAAAATAGTGTTCTATTTGCCTGTTCTCCAAACCAATTTTTATCCATCGAAGAGATGCTAATTATGGAAAATGACTAATAATCTTCTAGAGCCCAAACCAGTGATAACTACAAGTCCCATAATGCAAAGCTCGAGCCTGAACCTGTATTGCCCACAGTGCCTCCTGGGAATTGAAGTCTTCTGATCACCTACTTGGGAAACTAGTTATCTTAGTCCCGTTACACAGGAAGTCGCTTTGAGTAATAAAGTCTGTGGGAAAACTGTCGATTCCCTGTTAGGGAATTAGATTTGTTCTGGCTCCAGCAAAGACAGGGACTAAAAACTCCTGTGTGAGCCTCCCGAGGCGGCGCCGTGGTGTGACGTCACTTCCGGGAGCGGCTTCCCAGGGTTAGCCAGCTCTTCTCTCCGGTTCGCGGGAACCTAGTTTGGGGCCGAGCAGAGGCTCAGAGCGGCTGCTACGGTGCGGAGGGTCACGTTAGTCGTCCGGGTGTCCGTGAAGGAAACGCCGCAGTCGAAGAGGATCCACCTACGTTCACCTGAAGGCGCGGGCAGCGGAGCGCGCAGAGGTAGGAAGCGGGGACACCTGCCGCCTCAGCGGCGGGCTGGCTGGAGGCTGCGGGCAGGGACGCCGCGAGAGCCGGGACCCCGCCGCACCCCCTGGCCTGCAGTTGCCCCAGAGGGCTGGAGATGCGGGGAGCCGGACCCGAAGGGTCGCGGTCCGTGCGGGGCTGCCAGGTCCCCCGGGCCTGCCTTCCGCCACCTTGCTGTCACCCACCTCACAGGTAGCCCTAGAGCATCCTCCCGGGGGACAAACGCAGGCGCCTCTGAAGAACGCGACACGCCCTCCGCACGCTTGGCGGCTGCGGCGGGTGGAAGTCCCCGGGTGCGCACCTAGGCCGCCCTTGGCAGCCAGGGCCTCAGGTGGTAGGTGTCAGAGGCCAGCCCCGTGGCGCCTGGAACTCTCAGAATCCTGTTCAGTAATTCTTGCGGGGGGGGGGGGGGGGGCGAGGCAGCGTCAAGAAGAATCCAAGATGTGAATCAGCAGCTCAGGTTTCTTGAATATTCAACAATAAGGAAGGTTGCACTGGCCACGTGAGGTTAAAACCCCTGTTTCAGCGGCTTCTCAAGCCCGGGGAGAATTCTCAAGCCCAGGGAAACTAAAGCAAAATTTTAATCATTTAATTTGGTTGACTATAAACCTGATAACCCTTTTTCATTTTTGTTCTTTCCATTGACTTGATCAAGATTACTTTTGAAATATGTTTGATTCTAAGTTAAAATTTTAAAAAATGTCACTTTCAGAACAGCTGTTGCTGGCTTGAAGGTGCAGTGTGTGTCCCAGCACCTCTGGAGGCTAGATTAAGCTCAAAAGTGCAAGCCTACTTGGGCGACCCAAGAAGTTTACAGGCAGCACCTAGGTAAGTTATCGAGACCCTCTCTAAAAAATTAATATTTTTTTAAGGCGAGATGGGTAGAATTTACAAGACCTTACCAAAACAAAGGAGCACTCCTTAATAATAACCTAACCTTCGGGTTGACTATCACTAGCCTGTATAAGTCCTTGGGAGTTTCAGTAATTATATTAACAAAATAATATGAACGATTTTTTTTCCTTCTGTTCCTATGCTGCATTTAGTACTATGAGGATGACAAAAATCTCCTATTACTTGGTGGAGGAGGCAGGGGTGTATTTGTATGTATGTTGGGATTAAGTCCAGTGAAGATGAAAAATAAAGGAAAGTAGACAAAAATAATGATGTGTGTTATGAAGGTCAAGAAAAAAGATGTAAAAAGCTTGTTCTCTAAATTTACCTTCCAAAGGCGTCCACAGAGATAATTTAGACAAAAGGATGCTGTTAGAAGTATGTCTTCATAAAATAATTGAGTACTACAAATTAAAAAGAACATTTTGTTTTCTTTTGGATTATGTTCTAGGTTGAAGACTAATCTTTGAATATGTCCTTTTCATTTTTAGATAGTGAATTCCTAAGAAGAAAATAATGAGCTGTCTATTGGTTGCTCTTTAAGTGTTCAGACGCAAAGGTGTATAGGTTTGCTGCCAAGGCCAAAGAAGATGGCAACCCCTTATGTCCCAGTTCCTATGCCAATTGGAAATTCAGCTTCCAGCTTTACAAACAACCGAAATCAACGGAGCTCTTCTTTTGGCAGTGTCTCGACAGGCTCAAACTCTTCCAAAGGCCCACTAGAAGACTCAAATATGGGTAACTTTAAGCAGACGAACGTTCAGGATCAGATGGACAGTACATCACCGGCCTGTGGCAGTCCTCTCATTAGGACTAAATTTACAGGTACAGATTCTTCCATTGAATATTCTGCTAGACCAAGAGACACTGAAGAACAGCATCCTGATGCAGTGAATTGGGAAGACAGACCTTCTACACCTACAATTCTGGGTTATGAAGTTATGGAAGAGCGAGCCAAATTTACCGTAAGTATTGGTTTTTGCTGCATGCTGGTAACATGTAAAAGATTGGTTTACCGGTGTGCTTAAGTGTATGCTGATCAAAGTAAGCCTATAGCTCAGATTCTTTACCCTAAACGTCTGTGCCTTTTGCCCAGTGAGTTCTGCCATGCTACTGCAGACTCATATTTTACTACCAGGCATCCACCCATCTGTAACTAGCACACAGATGAAGAAAAAGAACATTAGCACACTTGGACCACCCCATTCTCCTGACAGTCAGTACCTACTCACCCAGTATTTTTCTTTTAGCCTCCATTAATTTTGCCTCTTCTTGTATTTGACATAATTGTAATTATTGAGCATAAAGTCTTTGGGATCTGGTTTTGATTCAGCACTATGCTTTTGAGAGTCACCATTAATCTCACATGAATTTAGGGAGCTCGTTCTTGTTCTTGGTAATACTTATGTTTGGGGGTTCTTTCAGACGCTGTTCAGTACTGGTCACTTGCAATACACATGCACACATTTACTTATGAGTAAAACAGCTAGTTCAGAGGGCCAGCCTTGGAAGATGCTGGTGAGCCATGCTCTCTCTGAAGGGGGCCTTCCATATCAGTGCACAATTTTTCCTCATTCCACGCCTCCCTACTGGTGCATTTGCCTTTTTCCTTCCTTATTTTATGTATTCTAGTTTATATTTTCTTTTTCTTTTTTGTTTGTTTGTTTTGTTTTGTTTTGGGTTTTTGTTTTGTTTGTTTGTTTGTTTCTTTTTTTGAGACAGGGTTTCTCTGTATAAAAGCTCTGACTGTCCTGGACTCACTCTGTACAGGCTGGCGTCGAACTCACATTGATTCGCCTACTTCTGCCTCCAAGTGCTATAATTAAAGGCATGCATCACCATGCCCGGCTCCTTAATGACTAGTTACATTAAAACATTCAAATTCTTTTTGGCTATTTGCATGTTCTCTTATACATCTCCATTTTACATTTTCTGTGCTCTAGACACAAGTTCTTTCTTAGATATGTGTGTTGTGACTGTTCCTTCTCTGTTGTCCTCCATCCTTGGGGCATGTGATGAGCATAGCTTTTTTTTATATATATATTTTATAATTTATTCATATTACATCTCAATTGTTATCCTATTCCTTGTATCCTCCCACTTCTCCCTCCCTCCCATTTTCCCCTTTACTCCCCTCCCCCATGACTGTGACTGAGGAGGACCTCCTCCCCCTGTATATGCTCATAGGGTATCAAGTCTCTTCTTCGTAGCCTGCTTTTAACATGCCGCAGTTTACTATTTTCTTTTATTGCTAACAGCCTTTTCTCTTGTTCCTTTGCTAAAGATGCTCTCTGCTAGGTGGTGTAAGCTATTCTCAGGCTCACCATGCTCCTGCCTCAGGGTCCCCGTGCTAGGGTTAGGGCATGTCGACTACACCTGGCTCTGGCTCTGGCAAGCACTTCTTTAAAATCTTTGCCTCCTCTGGTGCTGTGAAGGTGCTGCCCATGCTTTTGTCTAACAGTTTCTTGTTAGACCTTTCACATTTACATCTGCAGACCATCTAAGGGTGATTCCTGTGTCCATGTTACGATGAAAGGCCCAGCCAGTTACATTTTTCTGTGAAATCACTTAATTTTTTTTTTTTATTTTATTTTATTTAAAGCGCTCTTCACTTCCAATGTTGCCTGTGACATAAATCATAAAGGTCACTTTCCTGTCCTCCATCATTCTCTTTTACCAGTTCTACAATCTGATTAGCAAAGTGCTTAATACAGCATGATACCCAGTCGTTTCAATGCTCCGGCCCTGCTGTTTCTCAGGACAGCACTGGGCGTTGGGTTTTGTTAGATCTATAAGCAAACTGGAGAGAACCACCATCCTCACAGTAATGTCCACAGATATCTGATGAACATGTTGGCTTTACCCTCTTAAATCCCTCCTAAGGATGTTCTGCAGTTGTCCATGCTTTGGATACTCCTAGAGGAAATCTATGTTTATATGCTTTCTATGTAGCCCTGGCTGCCCCTGAAACCCACTCTGTAGATGAGGCTAGCTTTGGACGCATGCAGATAGATCTGCCAACCTCTACCTCCCAAATGTTGGGATTATAGGCATGGGCCACCTCACCCTGCTTGATTTATATACTTCAATACTGTGTGTTTATGCATGTTGGCCTGTATGTGTTTATCGTTAACCCTGCTAAAGTTACATTGGATCAAAGAGTTTGTTTTTGGATTTTCTTGCAGTAAAGTTTTTATGTTTACTCTGCTGCTTTATGTTGATAACATGCCTGAAGAAGGTGACCTCTAAGAAAAACTATTGACATGATTTTTGAAGAAACAGTCTAGTATAGGATGCAGTATCATACTGATGGGATAGGTTGAGAATCTGCATGAAACTATCATTCAGAACATTTTACCAATTATAACCTGATAGCTGTTTATTTATATTGACCTACCCATCTTATAAAAGAATATATACTCATTAAGAGTATGCTAGGGTATGAATGCTTGTGACCACCTAGATTCATGTATTGAAGCCTCACCTCTAAGGTGATGCTGCTAAGATGTAGAAGTGAGCTGGTGAGATGGCTTGGTGAGTAGTAAAGTGCATCATAACTTTGGTTCGTTCACAGGACCCACACAGTAGGAAAGAACAATTCCTGAATGTTGCTCTCAGACCGCCACACATGTGCTGTGGCATTTTGTCTTCGTCATACTTTTAAAAATTATTTTGGTGTCTCCACTTCCATATATTTGATTCTCTAAATGATTTAATATTTCTTGCATAAAAATTGCTTGATATATGAGGTAACGTTTTCTACAAATGTTTGATCTCTTTCTCTGCCCCCTCTTTCTCCCTCTTCCCCTTTTCAATTTCTCTCTCTCTCTCTCTCTCTCTCTCTCTCTCTCTCTCTCTCTCTCTCTCTCTTCTCCCCCCGTCCCTCCCTCCCTCCCTCCCCTCTCTTCTCACTCCCCTCTCCTCTCACTCCCCTTTCCTCTCTCTCCCCTCTCTCCTCTCTCCCCTCTTTCTTCTCCCCTCTCTCCTCTCTCTTCTCTTTCTAGGTATATAAAATACTAGTAAAGAAAACCCCAGAAGAAAGCTGGGTAGTTTTCAGAAGATACACTGACTTCTCTAGGCTTAATGACAAAGTAAGTGGTCACATCCCAAACTGTCTTTCAGTTGTGAGTGATGCATCTGTCCCCTGCATCTTCATTGTGTACACCTTCCTTGTAAGTTATACAGTCTTTGTGGGTTCATGAGAAAACCATGTCATCCATTTCACTAGAGTAGTTGTTCAGTCTCATCTATACAGTTTGCAGCATATTTATGAAAAATTGTTCCAATAAATATGAAATGCTTAACATTTCATATGTGATTATATAACCTCAAGTGTTTGAGAAAAATCTATTTAACATCACTTACAAGGATTAAAGGAAAGAGAACAAAATTGTGTAATGTTAATGTTAGTTCTGTTGCTGTCTACACTGTTAAAACTTGGAGTAGTGGTTTGGAATAGTGGTGTGGGTGCTCCTTAGAACCAGACAAGCTCACAGTCAAGCTTGTGGCCAGACTGGACTCTTATCTGGTGTCTCTGGGGAAGAATCAGCTTCCAAGCTCATTCAGGTTTTGGTCAGAGTTTAGTTTCTTGATGTTGTAGGGCCTGGCACTTGTTTGCTTGATGCCTGTCAGCCAGAGATTATTCTTAGGGCATGGATCCGTCCATTTATGTGGTTCCTCCATCTTTAAAGCTGCAGCCCAACTTTTTTTCATGGACTACTCAAAAGCTGAATAAATAATGCACCAGAGCAGATTGACAAAGCCAGTTAGTCAGTATCTATGAAATGAGAGTGCAGATTACAGCTGTAGTGACTCTTACTCCTTACCCACCAGGATGACCAACACAGAAGGTGGAAAATACCATGAGCAGATACTGGTATGAAGCAAGCAGAATGCACGCATACACAGCTGTGGGAGACAAGAAGAAGCAAAAGCAGAAAAAAGCTTAGCTTAGTTATCTTACACTTGTTTGGTGAATAGTTTCAAATAACCCATGCTATAGAACAGTATTCAGTTCATGTAACTGCATTGAACATTTTCCCTCTTTCTTTCTCTTTCAGTTAAAAGAGATGTTTCCAGGCTTTCGATTAGCACTTCCTCCAAAGCGCTGGTTTAAAGATAATTACAACGCAGACTTTTTAGAAGATAGACAATTAGGATTACAAGCATTTCTTCAAAACTTAGTAGCTCACAAGGACATTGCTAACTGGTATGTAACAAATTGAAGTAAGAGATTATAAAATCATTTCAAAACCCAGTTTAAACTAAAGAATAAGTTTAGGCCCGACTTCATATCCACACATAATGGAGGGAGGGATATAATTACTTCTCTCAAATACATGGAATTTTCTTGCTTTCTTTTAGATGACGATTTTATTTAGCATTTCATAATGTAAAGAGAAAAATCTCAGTGTACAATGTCCTCAAACTACCCAGCTGTACCTTGATTTTAGTACCCAGCATGTTAGCAATCTTTTAGACAAAATGGCTCTTATAATGGTCAATTTTTGGTTAATGTAAAAACGGCTTTGAGGCTAATGTTTTTATATTTCTCCAAAGTAATATAAAAATTAGGACATTAGATTAATTCATGCAGTAAAGTAAAATTTCTGGAAACATTGAATAGTATGAAAAGGATTGAAGTTTTTGTTCTTTTTTTTTTTTTTTTTTTTTTTTTTTTTTTTTTATTTTTATTTTTATTAATTTATTCTTGTTACATCTCAATGTTTATCCCATCCCTTGTATCCTCCCATTCCTCCCCCCCCCCATTTTCCCATTATTCCCCTCCCCTATGACTGTTCCTGAGGGGGATTACCTCCCCCTGTATATTCTCATAGGGTATCAAGTCTCTTCTTGGCTACTTGCTGTCCTCCTCTGAGTGCCACCAGGTCTCCACCTCCAGGGGACATGGTCAATGTGAGGCACCAGAGTATGTGAGAAAGTTGTATCACACTCTCCACTCAACTGTGGAGAATATTCTGACAATTGGCTAGATCTGGAAGGGGTTTAAAGTTTACCTCCTGTATTGTCCTTGGCTGGTGCCTTAGTTTGAGCGGGACCCTGGCCCAAATCTGCCTATCATATTGTTCTACTTGTAGATTTCTAGGACCCTCTGGATCCTTTTATTTTTGCTGTTCTCCCCATGCGTCCTCTCATTTAGAGTCCCAATAGGATGCCTTCCCCTCTGTCCCAGTTTCCTGTTAAGTGAAGGCTTCGTGGGGACATGCCCCTTGGGCTAGTATGCAGATATAAGTGAGTATATACCATTTGATTCTTTCTGCTTCTGGGTTAACTCACTCATTATGATCATTTCTAGCTCAATCCATTTATCCACAAATTTCGGGAATTCCTTGTTTTTAATAGCTGAGTAGTATTCCATAGTGTATATGTACCACAGTTTCTTTATCCACTCTTCTACTGAGGGACACTTAGGCTGTTTCCATGTTCTGGCTATTATGAATAAGGCTGCTATGAACATGGTTGAGCAAATTTTCTTGTTGTGTGCTGGAGCATCTTCTGGGTATATTCCAAGGAGTGGAATAGCTGGTCTTGAGGAAGCCCTATTCCCATTTTTCTGAGATAGCACCAGATAGATTTCCAAAGTGGCTGTACTAGTTTGCATTCCCACCAGCAATGAAGGAGTGTTCCTCTCTCCCAACTCCTCGCAGCATGTGGTGTTCGCTTGAATTTTTGATCTTAGCCATTCTGATGGGTGTAAGATGGAATCTCAGAGTTGTTTTGATTTGCATTTCCCTGATGACTAAGGAGGTTGAGCATTTCTTTAAGTGTTTCTCAGCCATTTGATACTCCTCGTTGAGAATTCTCTGTTTAGTTTCCAAGCCCATTTCTCAATTGGGTTATTCGGTTTGGTGGTGTTTAATTTCTTGAGTTCTTTATATATTTTGGATATTAGACCTTTGTCAGATGTAGGGTGGTGAAGATTTTTTCCCAGTCTGTAGGCTGTCGCTTTGTTCTCTTGACAGTGTCTCCTGCCTTACAGAAGCTTCTCAGCCTCATGAGGTCCCATTTATTAATGGTTGACATTAAGGCCTGGGCCGTTGGTGTTCTGTTCAGGAAGTTGTCTCCTGTGCCAATATGTTCCAGGCTCTTTCCCACTTTTTCTTCTAAGTGAGTTAGTGTCTCTGGTTTTATGTTGAGGTCTTTAATCCACTTGGATTTGAGTTTTGTGCAAGGTGACAAATATGGGTCCAGTTTCATTTTTTTTACACATAGACCTCCAGTTAGACCAGCACCATTTGTTGAAGATGCTATCCTTTTTCCATTGAATGGATTTGGCTTCTTTGTCAAAAATCAAGTGGACCATATGTGTGTGGATTCATATCTGGGTCTTCGATTCGATTCCACTGATCAACCAGCCTGTTGCTGTGCCAGTACCATGCTGTTTTAAGTACTATTGCTTTATAGTACAGTTTGAGATCAGGTATGGAGATTCCTCCGGAGCATCTTTTATTGTACAAGATTGTTTAGCTATTCTGGGTTTTTTGTTTTTCCATATGAAGTTCAGAATTGAACTTTCAATGTCTTAAAAAATTGTGTAGTTATTTTGATAGGGATTGCATTGAATCTGTAGATTGCTTTTGGTAGGATGGCCATTTTTACTATGTTAATTCTCCCGATCCATGAGCAAGGAAGATCACGCCATCTTCTCAGGTCATCTTCAATCTCTTCTTCAGAGTTTTGAAATTTTTTTCATACAAGTCCTTCACTTGCTTAGTTAGGGTAACTCCTAGATATTTTATATTGCTTGTGGCTAATGTGAAGGGTGTGGTTTTCCTAATTTCTTCCTCTGCAAGCTTGTCATTTGTGTATAGGAAGGCTACAGACTTTTTTGAGTTAATTTTGTATCCAGCCAATTGCTGAAGGTGTTTATCAGCTTTAGGAGTTCTCTGGTGGAGTTTTGAGGGTCACTTATGTACACTATCATATCATCTGCAAAGAGGGATAATTTGACTTCCTCCTTTCCCATTTGGATACCCTTGATCTCCTTTTGTTGTCTTATTGCTTCTGGCTAGAACTTCGAGTACTATATTGAAGAGATATGGAGAGAGTGGGCAGCCTTGCCTTGTTCCCGATTTGAGAGGAATTTCCTTGAGTATCTCACCATTTACTTGATTTTGGCTATTGGCTTGCTGTATATAGCCTTTATTATGTTGAGGAAAGTGCCTTGTATCCCCGATCTCTCTAAAAACTTTAAACATGAATGGGTGTTGAATTTTATTCAAATGCTTTCTCTGCATCCAAGGAGATGATCATGTGGTTTTTATTTTCAGTTTGTTTATATGAGTGGATTACATTGATGGATTTCCGTATATTAAACCATCCCTGCATGCCTGGAATGAAGCCTACTTGGTCATGATGAATGATATCTTTGATGTGCTCCTGTATTCGTTTTGCAAGTATTTTATTTAGTATTTTTGCATCTATGTTCATAAGAGAAATTGGTCTGAAATTCTCTTTCTTTGTTGAGTCTTTGTGAGGTTTAGGTATCAATGAGACTATGGCCTCATAGAATGAATTTGGTAATTTTCCATCCATTTCTATCTTTTGGAGTAGCTTGAAGAGTATCGGTATTAGCTCGCCCTTAAAGGTCTGGTAGAATTCTGCACTGAAACCATCTGGCCCTGGGCTTTTTTTGGTTGGGAGACCATCGATGATTGCTTCTATTTCTGTCGGGGAAATGGGACTATTTAATCTTGTTTATCTGTTCTTCATTCAACTTTGGCAAGTGAACTTGATCAAGAAAATCGTCCATTTCCCTTAGATTTTCAAATTTTGTGGCGTATATGCCTTCAAAGTAGGATCTTATGATTCTTTGAATTTCTTCAGTGTCTGTTGTTATGTCTCCCTTTTCATTTCTGATTTTGTTGATTTCAATACTGTCTCTCTGCCTTTTAGTTAGTTTGGCTAAATGGTCTGTCTATCTTGTTGATTTTCTCAAGAACCAGCTTTTGGTTTGTTGATTCTTTGGACTGTTTTCTTAGTTTCTAATTTGTTAATTTCAGCCCTGAGTTTGATATTTCCAGGCGTCTACTCCTCTTGGGTGTTTCTGCTTCTTTTTTTCTAGGGCTTCCAGTTGTGTTGTTAAGATGCTTATGTGCGATGTTTCCAATTTCTTTTTAAAGGCACTTAGTGCTATGAATTTTCCTCTTAGCACTGCTTTCAATGTATCCCACAAATTTGGGTATGTTGTTTCTTCATTTTCATTGAATTTCAGAAACTCCTTGATTTCTTTCTTTATTTCTTCCCTGACCCAGGTGTCATTTAGCAGAGAGTTGTTTAGTTTCCACAAACGTGTAGGCTTTTTGTTATTTCTGTTGTTGTTGAATTGCAGCCTAAGAGCATGGTGATCTGATAGGATACAAGGTATTATTTCAATCCTCTTGTATCTGTTGAGGCTTGCTTTGTGACCTACGATGTGATCAATTTTGGAGAAGGTTCCATGGGGTGCAGAGAAGAAGGTGTATTCTTTCTTGTTTGGGTGAAAGGT
The DNA here is from genome assembly GCF_903995435.1 of Acomys russatus. Taxonomy (NCBI): domain Eukaryota; kingdom Metazoa; phylum Chordata; class Mammalia; order Rodentia; family Muridae; genus Acomys; species Acomys russatus. The sequence continues at coordinate 43,424,226 of NC_067167.1, forward strand.
CTATAGATATCTGTTAGATCCATTTGACCCATGCATTGGTTAATGATGTTATTTCTCGGCTTAGTTTCTGTTTCAATGACTTATCCTTCAGTGAGAGTGGGGTGTTGAAGTCTCCCACTATTATTGTGTGGGGATCGATGTGTGGTTTAAGCTTTTTTAGGAGATCTTTACATATGTGGGTGCCCTTGTATTGGGAGCATAGATGTTCAGAATTGTGATGTCATCTTGGTTGACTTTACCTTTGATGAGTATGAAGTGTCCTTCCTCATCCCTTTTGATTAATTTGGTTGAAAGTCTATTTTGTTCGATACTAAAATGGCTACACCTGCTTGCTTCTTGTGACCATTTGCTTGGAATATTTTTTCCAACCTTTTACCCTGAGGTAATGCCTTTCATTATGGGTGAGATGTGTTTCTTGGATGCAGAAGAATGTTGGGTCTTGTTTATGTACCCATTCAGTTAGTCTGTGTCTTTTTATTGGAGAATTGAGGCCATTGATGTTGAGAGATATTAATGACCAGTGACTGTTAAGAGTCTTAATTTTGATGTTGTTTCCAGTCGAGCGTTTGTGTAGTTGTGTTTTTGCCATGGGATAGTTATCTATTTCCTGGGTAGTTTTGGTTGTAGCTTGACCCTTTGGGATGGAGTTTTCCTTCTAGTACCTTTCTGTAAAGCTGGGTTTGTGGATAGGTACTGTTTGAATTTGTTTTTGTCATGGAATATTTTGTTTTCTCCATCAATGGTTATTGATAATTTGCTGGGTAAAGTAGTCTGGCCTGGCATCTGTGTTCTCTTAGGGTTTGCAGGATCTCTGTCCAGGACCTTCTGGCTTTTATGGTCTCTGCTGAGAAGTCAGGTGTAATTCTGATAGGTTTACCATTAAATGTTATTTGGCCCTTTTCCCTTGCAGCTTTTAATATTTTTTCTTTGTTCTGCATGTTTTGTGTTTTGATTATTATGTGGCGGGCAGTTTTTCTTTTCTGGTCAATTCTATTTGGTGTTCTGTAGGCCTCTTGTATGTTTATAGGCATCTCTTTCTTTAGATTGGGGAAATTTTCTTCTATGATTTTGTTGAGAATAGTTTCTGGGCCCTGGAGTCTGATGTCTTCTCTTTCTTCAATGCCTATTATCCGCAAATTTCTCTTTTTCATGGTGTCCTTAATTTCTTGGATGTTTTGTGTCAGGAGTTTTCCAGATTTGGCATTTTCTTTAATGGTTGATTCAATATCTGTGATTGTATCTTCTAGCCCTGAGATTCGTTCTTCCATCTCTTGGATTCTGTTAGAAAAGCTCACCTCTGTGTTGCTCGCCTCTTCTCTGAGGTCTCACGTTCTCGTTTTTTCTTCTGTCTGTGTGTTTATCATTGAATCCATTTTCATTTTCAGATCTTGAACTGATTTTTTGATTTCTTTCATCTGATTTTTTGTATATTCCTGAGTTTCTTCCATTGCCTCTTTATAGGTCTTCAGAGCTTGAACCGTTTTAGTTATTCTTTCATCTGGTTGTTTGCATTTTCCTGCAATTTTTCCAGTTCCACTCTATGTGCTTCTTTTATGTCTCTCACCTGTTTGTCTGCGTCTTCCTGCATTTGATTACGAATTTTATTTGTTTCCTCCATTATCATCCTCATTACTAAGGATTTGAGGTCATTTTCTTGTATTTCCGTTGTATTTGAGTTCTCTGGGTGGTTTTCTTTGGGATAGCTGGAAACTGGAGACGCCATGTTGTTTTGGGGTTTTTTGCGTATGCTTTTTCGTTGTCCTTTAGACATCTTGCCGTCTTTGTTTTTGTTGGGTAGCTTCCAGAGTTGAATGGAGGGTGTCTGACGATAGATTCACTTGTTTTCTTACGATTTCCCTAGGCTGCGAGCTCAAAGCTTCACTGGTGTGGATGTTAGGAGGTTAGCCCTGTTGTTCTGGTCTCTCACAGCCAGTGATCCTCAGTCCCCTCTCTGCTGTGGATCCTGCAATTGTTCTGGGTCTCTGAATGAGCGTTGGGTCAGGCCAAGGTATCCACAGCCTTCTGTGTTCCCTGCCAAGTCCAGCCAGGAGCACTGGGACCCGAACCACGGGCAGAACTCAGCTAGATTCTCAGGGCCTGAACCGTCTGCCAAGCTCAGCTAGGGATTTGGGCCCAAAATGCACACAGGGTCCAGCCAGAATTTTTGGGCTGGGACTACGCACCAAGCTCCACTAGGGCCTTTTGGCCCAAAGTGCGTGCTGTGGTCAGTTATTGACTCAGGGCCCGAACTGACCCACCAATCTCAGCCAGGAATTCTGGATTCAAACTGCACACTGTGTCCAACCAGAGTCTTAGAGCTGGTGGAGACCGAGAGCTCTGTCAGCCTGTGCCACAGCAGGAGAACTGCGGCTGCTCTGAGTTAGCGCCAGTGGTGGAACAAGTGCTCGCCCGACTGTGTCACCGCAGGGGAGCTGCCGCTGAGCTGAGGTGGTGCCTAGGATGGAACCTGAGCACGTCACCAAGCCTGCGCCACAGCAGGAGAACTGCGGCTGCTCTGAGTTAGCGCCAGTGGTGGAACAAGTGCTCCGCCCGACTGTGTCACCGCAGGGGAGCTGCCCGCTGAGCTGAGGTGGTGCCTAGGATGTAACCGAGCACGTCACCAAGCCTGCCGCCACAGCAGGAGAACTGCGGCTGCTCTGAGTTAGCGCCAGTGGTGGAACAAGTGCTCCGCCCGGACTGTTGTCACCGCAGGGGAGCTGCCGCTGAGCTGAGGTGGTGCCTAGGATGGAACCGAGCACGTCACCAAGCCTGCTCCACAGCAGGAGAACTGCGGCTGCTCTGAGTTAGCGCCTGTGGTGAAACCAAGTGCTCCGCCCAGACTGTGTCACCGCAGGGGAGCTGCCGCTGAGCTGAGGTGAGTGCCTAGTGTGGAGCAGCGTGCTCAACTGAGCCTGCGCCACAGCAGGGGAGCTATGGCCACGCTGAGTTAGTGCCTCAGGCAGAATTGTTTGCTGGGCCGGGCCAATACCCGGGACTCTGGGGCCGAACTGTCCGCCGAGTCCAAGTCTGGGTCCAAAGGCTCCACGCGACCCAAATCCTTGCCCCGATTCCCCTCTCCCGCAGCAATTCCCACCAGCCACCACACCAATCGCCTCCACCGGAAGGCTATGAGCTGCAAACCTCAGCCGCCGCTGCTGTGCCGCTGGTGCTGCTGCCTCTGCCGCTGCCGCTCGATCAGAGAAAAAACCACGCTCCTCCCTGTGTGCAGGGGCACGCAGGTCCTCCGCACCCTGGTCCCTCCGAACCGTGGAGCACTCCTGCTGGCCGTGATGTTCGGACCTCGGTGTTCCTGGCTCAGAAATCTGTGCAATTCCCTGAATTGTTCACTGGAGCCTCCAAACGCGGTCCACACTGCTCGCCGCCATCTTGGATCCTCCGAAGTTTTTGTTCTTGTTTTGTTTCTGAATATAAGAAAATCCCTTAATGAATTACTTTGCTTGAAGGATTTACATTATTAGAAAAATGAGAACTGTTTTGAAAAACTATAGTGAGCAGGAGCATATGGTGGATGTCTGCAGCTGTGTGCAGTTTTTCAAATAATGGAAAGTAACTAAGGAACCCTCTTTTTCTCCTATTTTTTCACTCTATCTTTATGTATATCTCCTACAGTCTTCCTTCACACCTGCACACTCCATATGAGCATCTTGCTCTTCAGTGTGTGCTGCCTCAGCTTGCAGAATAGTCTTGACAGTTTACACCAATTTCCAGCATCGTCGTCTTTTGCACATCCTTCACTACTTTAATATCTTCCCTTATGTTTTAGGATCCACTCAAACTTATCTACTTTTCCTCTGTCACTGCCATGTTCATCCTGGTGCTAGTAGGTCGCTACCTTAATTGAAGTAGTCTTTCCTGCTTATCTTCCACTCCTCAGTCACACTTCTGTGGCTCACTAGAGTCTCTTATCTTTTTGTGATATAGTTTGATGATATCATTCTGGTCCCATCCTTGCCTATCTTTTCAGCCATGAGTTTGTTACTCCTCCGTTCACCTGTTCTCTGTGCATGTGCCATATCCATCTCCTCTTTCTCTAGTGTCATCATGCTTTGTGGTCTTCAAGCACATTGTTTCCTAGAAAGGCAGCGTTTCAGACTCCTACCCCACTGTGACTCCTGCACACCCCCAAAATTTCAACATAGACTTCACTTCATTAGCTAACCGGCCTTGTTGGCTAGTTCCTGCCTTCTCCACCACCAAAAACAGAGTCTCTTCTTTCTTGTAGTATTTGCAGAAGCCCTTCACTGCTTTGAAAGTTGTCTCCTAGTGCTTTAAGACACCTGTGGTGTGTAATGAGCCTTTATCTTCTAGGTAGGATGGTATTGGCTTTGTACCAGTCTTGAGAATTTAGATGATAACACTTAAGCCATTACAAATACAGTTTGGTTCTCATCACACCCAGTTAAGAAAGGCTGGTTGATATTTGACTTTCATCACATTTTGGGTTGCACATTATTTTTGTGATTATTTGGGTTTGTTTCTTTCGCCAGATTGTAAGATCTAGTTATGTCGTTATTTTATTTACTGTGCAGTCCCATGTTTCTCAGACTGTTGAGTTAGGCAGCTCCTAGTAAGTGTCTCTTGAATGAGTGAAGGAAGGAAGGAATGGCAGGACTGTTGGTATTCCATTAGAAAAGAGAAGTTTGTGCAAATATATATGCGTGTGCATGTGTATATATGTGTATATATATATGTATATGTGTATATGTATATGTGTGTATATGTATACACACACATACACACACACACATATAAAAGGAGAAATATGCCAGGACCAAAAAAAAGCAACTAAAATCATAAAAAAGGACTTTGAAATTTATCTTATACTATATCATAAAGAAACACTGTAATATAATATACCTATTCTTACTTTCTTTTTTCTCTTGCCCAATATTCAGTAAGTAAAATGTGCTAAATTACACTCTTGGCCACTTTAAGTAACTTTCTTGTAACTCAATTGTTAAGGAGCAAAATGTAACTTATTCCAATGCATCTTTTTAAAAATTACCAGTAATAGATTTCAGTCACAGAAAGTAAGGTATTGCAGACAGGCTTAGTACAGAAACCTGGAATACCAGCACTCGGAAAGTAAAGTTTGGAATATTGTGTACATTTGAGTTCAGCCTGAGCTACATAGAAAGCCATGTCAAAAAATGAAATTGATGAAATAAAATCAATCAAATCTACTTCTCAGAAAAAAGAAAAAGAAGAAAACTGTGGGACAGTGGAGAACATATGCCTTATATGCACAGGGTCTTGGCTTTGAACCCAGAAATACAAATAAAAAGAGTAGACATAAACTATGCATGGTGGAACATGCCTTTAATCCCAGCACTTGAGGAAAATGCAGGCAAATTTCTGTGAGTTTGAGGCCAGGCTGGTTTATATAAAAAGTTCCAGAACATCAGGGCCATGTAGAGAAAGCCTGTCTTAAAACAGAAGAGGAAAAAAAGGAGGGGGGGGGGGAGGAAGAGGAGGAAGAAGAGCTTGCTCAGTTAGCAGGCAGGCAGCATAAATAAGTTCCTCTTCTGACCTTGAGCAGGAGGCATGCACATAGTGTACTTACACACATGCAGACAGAACACTTTGTACACACAAACTCTAAAAACATTTTTAAAAATATTTCTCAAACACTCACTGAGCTTTGCTCAATTCATAAATGTGCATTTCGGGAAAATGAAAGTCTCTTATCAAGTAAATTGGTGAAAGTTTCCAATTTCTTGACATCTTAGAGTATTAAAACTTTAGAAGTATCTCGTTTACCTCAACATGTATTGGTCTAGGTCTATTATTACTTTTGTCTTATATCATCAGACATTTAGGGAATCCACTAAAGAACTTATATTGGATTGAAAAATGGAATACCTTTCTTTGTCACAAAGTATACATTATTCCTTCTGAGTGATGTGTAACATTTATCCTACAGTGAAAGAGGTTCCTTACATGGTTAGTATGAGAGGGTGAAGAGGATTGTTCATCTATTGTAAAAGTTAGCCCCAGCACTTTCTCAGAAAAATGGGAATAGAGCTTCCTCAAGACCCAGCTATTCCATTCCTTGGAATATACCCAGAAAATGCCCCACCACACAACAGGGACATATGCTCAACCATGTTCATAGCAGCCTTATTCATAATAGCCAGAACATGGAAACAACCTAAGTGTCCCTCAGTGGAAGAATGGATAAAGAAACTGTGGTACATTTACACTATGGAATACTACTCAGCTATTAAAAAGAAGGAATTCCCGAAATTTGTGGACAAATAGAGGAAATTAGAAACGATCATACTGAGTGAGTTAACCCAAAAATAGAAAGACTCACATAGTATATACTCACTTATAATTGGACACTAGCCCAAAAGGCATGCCCCATGAGTGTCTTCACTTACCAAGAGATTGGGACAGATGTGAGGACATCCTACTGGGACTCTAGGTAAGAGAAATATAGGAGATGGGGAAATAGAAGGATCCAGAGGATCTTAGAAACCTACAAGAAGAACATCGTAATGGTTGGATCAGGGCCCAGGGGTGTCTGCTCAAACTATTGCACTAACCAAGGACAATACAAGTAGTAAACACCGAACCCCTACTCTGATCTAGCCAATGGACAGGACATCCTCTGCAGTTATGTGGACAGCAGGGACTAACTCTGACATGAGCTCTGGTGCCCCATATTTGATGACCTCCCCTTCATGGGGAGCCCTGGTGGCACTCAAAGAAAAATAGGCAGACTACGAAAAAAGTTAGCCTCAGAACTCCATAGTTTCATGTCATGTTAAGTTTGGCTCCTGTTTGAATAAAACAATGAAGTCTATAAAATGCTGTTCTTGCGATGTAAATTACTAAAGCAGAGGCCCTGGAAGTGAGGAGCAGCACTGGAAGTAGGATTTGTATACCTACAAGGTAAGGTTGAGATTGGGAGTAGCAAAATGTATGAATCAGAAAGGAGGAATCAGAAGATTCATAGTAAGTCTGAGGCTGCCAAAGAGCTATTGACAAATGTTAAAACTGGCATAGTGCTACCCTGCTTTATTTTTGTACTTACTGTCTCTCCACCTTTTAGGATGGTGTCTTCTAGAAACACAAATGCCTTCTCAGCCTGTCAGAGGTTGAACTGTTCCTGTTGCACTCCATCTATAAGATTTCTTTGGTCTTTTCAATCTCAAGTCACATAGGAGAGGGAAGAAAAGACTCCACTGTTCAAAGACAAGACTTTATAGTATTTAAAAATATAGGAAAGAAGTCTTTCATTTTCTTATGCTGGAAAGGGAACAGAGGAAATTCATCCCAAGGGAGAAAAGAACAGATAAAATCTCCATACTTCTTTATGATAGATCACTACAAAGAAATGTATTCTGGTGTACCAGGTACTCCCAGCACTCAGGAAGTGAGGCAGGAGGATTTCAATTTCCGGACTTTGCTGGCCTATACAGGAAACCTGTTTGCTCCTACTAGAGTGTTGGTTATTAGCTTCGCTGCTCTTCCAAGGGACCCAATTTCAAATTCCAGCACCCACATTGGCAGCTGACAACCTTGTGTAACTCCAGTTCTAAGAATCTGACACCTTTTTTTCTTCTGTGTGTATATATGTATAATGCACAGACATACACAAGGGTAACACACCCATAAACATCAAAGTATCAAAAGTAAATGAAGATAAATTTTACTGTATCTTTATATCCAAATAATTGTTCGTGTATTAAGTTATTCTCTCACTTTCCTGTCTAATAGCCTGTACTCCTTACAACACAGCTGTTGTCATTAAATAACTAGCCGCTCTTAGTACTGTTAGGATTGCTCCTTGAGAATATTGTTTTCAGGTCTATTGATAAAACACAGCAAAAACAAAAGCAGACTATTTCCATTATAAGAGGATTTATTGAAAGTTTTACCTGTTCAACAAATACTTACTTAGAGCTTATTGTGTGGAAGTGTGAGGACACAAAGATGAATTAAGTCTTGTATTAAATCTAAGTGAAAAGATATACCCCCAAAAGTAATAATTGAAAGAAATATGTCTTAGGGGAAGAAATGTCAGAACTTATGACTAGATGACATTTGAGCTGCTCTCTAAAGAATTAATGATATTTGGACCATTTTTGAGATAGTAAACAGGGATTTGCCAGATGAAAGACAATTTTCTACTCAAACTAGAGAAGTAAAGCCTACAGGCCATATGCTGGCAACAACACAAAATGGTTTGTCAGAGTGGGGTACAGTTACTTGCACAGTCTTATAGTTAAAGCACCAACATCATTTCACCATTGTGTGCCATAGCAATATTTTACTGTTCTCTGTTTTCACAAGTAATTCCGATGTTTTTCTCATTTTAAGCTCTTTAATCTACCAATTAAACCTTAGAAAGTCCTGTGCACAGGGGCTTTCAGACACTTAACACTATGCCTACTGAGAAACTCTCATGGATAATAATAAATAAGGTGGACCATGAGGCATAAGAGCAGGTTGAGCAGGGAAAGCTGATCCAGGGTAAGAGCCAGCGTGAGTGGACGCTGGTCAGCATGAGATACAGCTCCAGATACTAGGTATAGGTTCCAGGAGTCTTGTGAAGAAAATTAACACTAGACTAGGTAATTGCTTTATCCAGTTCTGAGAACTGTGAATGGGATCTTGAAGTATTCTGGATCACAAAGAACCAAACTGACTACTAGAGGCTCTAGTGGGCTAAAAGTATCCGCGTGGAAGGTGATCAGAATCTACCTAAGCGCCCTGTACCACACTTCCCACTACTTCAGAAGCCTCACTTCCACCCACCAGTCTCATCATACACTACAATCGTCTCTCACCAGTTGTAACTTTTCACCTTCAGTGTTTTCTTTAGTATCTCTGTGTGTGTCTTTTTATCTGAAATCCCTCTAATACTTTCATACAGTGGCTTCTGTGCCAAAATCTGTATTACTGTCTTTAATATATATATACATATATATAGCCACTGCACTGTTTTATGATCGTTTTTCTTTTTAAATGCAGAGGGAAGTATAAAGACCATTTAGCTACTAAACTATTTATCTTCCAAAAACTGTTAAAGTCTACAGAAATAAAATATCTATGAAAGAAAAGGGGGACAAGTAAATCTAAAGTGAAGGTTTAATGATCGACAGTTTACATAGTTGGAAAGTTCAATTGGACTCTTTGAGAACACATTTTAAAGAGAAGCAAAGAAAGATTCAAGTTACAGTACAGAATCCAGTGAATCTATGTCATAGAATAGAGCCTTTGGGTGCATATGTATTATTAAGACCACCTGAGCCATAAATCATATATTAGCAATGATAGTAAAACTGAGCCGATCCATAGCATGCATGAGCAATGGATGTATATTTACTGATTCTGAATATTTAATGCTCTGTGGTCAGTGATTCCCAAATAAATATAATGACTTCCTTTCCTAAAGAAAAAAAGTTTTGACATTTCTTGGTTTTCTTAAATAATACCACTTCTTGGAGGTTCTTGTTTGTCCTCATTCAAACACTGACTACATTCCATTTGAGGATGTGAGTGTCTTATTCTACCAGTTGAGTCCTATTAAAGCAGAAGAAAGATAGAGAACCACGTTAAAGTTGGAACCAGTTTACACATGGAATAGAACTACATTGAAAACAACTTAGGGGAACCGTTGAATTCAACTAGTGAGCCACAGATCATAAAAGATTTTAGAAGAGAATTAAATAAAATTGCCACCCCACCCCACATCCTTCAGTGGGGTACAGTGTCAGCATCAGTATTGAGTTTATAACAGCAGTAATTTCTCCTTTAACCTGGGGGAGGGAGGATAAAGCGAGTGAGTACACTTCATAACTATGTGTCCTTTCCAAGTAGCAGCATTCCAACAATTAATTGGTAAACATACCTGTTAGAGAAGTATGAGGAAATCTAGGTATACGCCTGTTAAAAAACATCTCCCATTAAGTTGTTATGGACTGAAAATACTAAAGATCCATGTGCTCCCATTTGCTTCTTAGCAGACTCCTTTTAATTTTTCTTTGTTTTAGTCAGCATGCAAAGTAATGAGTTTTACTGTGATAATTTCATTTTTACTTTTGTCTTTGTTGGTCTCTTCCCATTTCCCTCCCTGTTCTTCTGTCCCCATTTTTGCTCACCCTTCCTCCACCCCACTGTCTCCCCTGCAGTCATGTTACATACATTCTGCTGTCCTCTTTTCTCCCTCCACAACCTTCTTCTCCCTCCTCTCTCATGTTTTCTTTCTAAGATTCGTGGCATAGGCACATGCATATCCACACACATATACCCATATACTAGGGTTCTCATATGAAAGAAAACTGTTGGTATTTTCCCAACTCTGAGATAATTCACTTAATAACTTCCAGTTCCATCTGCTTTCCTGAAAATGTCATGATTTCCATTTTCTTTGCAGCTGAATAAAATTTCTTTGTGTATATATATGTACCACATTTTGATTACCCATTCCACATTCTTTCATTAATGGAACTAGCTCGTTCCATTCTTAGCTACTGTGACTAGTAATGGACATGGATGTGCAAAGATTTCTGGTATTAGATATCGTTGGATATATACCCAAGTGTGGGATAACTGGTAGTTCTGTCTTTAGTGCTTTGGGAGTTTCCATCTAGATTTCCATAGTGGTTGTACCAACTTGCATTCCTAACAGCAGTGAATAAAAATACCTCTTTCCTCATATCTTCCCCAACTCTGTTTGGGGTTTTTGATGAAGCCATTCTTTCTAACTGGGGTGAGATGGAATAAGGGGGGCTGGGATTAATTTGCATTTCACAAGTTAAACATTTTTAAAATGTTTATTAGCCATTTGTATTTCTTCTAAATTCTTGGTTCAGCTTATTAATTAGATTTAACTGCTTGTTTTTATTTCTACACCATAAGACTGGTAGTCCTGTTCTGTACTCTGTGCTCTTAAACCAGTTGCAGTATTCTAAATGCCAGAACTTGAGAGTGGTACATGCAAACTGAATATGTTCAGAGAGAAATGGCCCACAAAGAAATATTTAACCTAACTAAGGCATAAGCAAAATAATTTTCATATAGAAATGTCCACAGACTTACACTCTGAAGACGGATGTAGGGTCCATCTCTACCACATGCATTATGTTACTGAGAAGGTCAGTTTTTTGTCTAGACTTTGGTATCATTTCTGAGATAAAGAAAGGAGTATCTTGCCTTCCAGAGCAGCTGTGAGTGTGAGAGCGCTGTTACGCAGTGTGAAAGTTTTAGTGTATTGGTGTTTTTTTTCTAGGACATGAAGCATTAGAGGAAATGGAGTAACATCCTTAATACTTGGTGTTGTCATGTAAAAGGTTTGCCTTACCCAAAATGGTGCAAAGTGCTGAACGAAGACTCATAAGTAGAAGCCTAGGGGAGACAAATTAACTTTGTAAAGAAAATAACTGATTCACCCACAGGGTGGTTTCTATAAGAGACAGAAATGGAGCATTACCTGTTGTCCAAAGTTTAAAAGGAACAAAAGGCAAAGTAGGTGGTTCAGCTCCATCACATTGAGGCTCTTCCATGATTATGGATGGACATTTGCCTTTTCTCAGCTTCCCTGAACATGTGTTCTTTCCTGTTGTATTGTAAATATGTAACAGTCTAGAGTTTGCTTACCGTCAGCTTCTTTGCTCTCTTTGGAAGTTTTGTGGTTTTCTTCATACTGTATTTATATATTCCTATTTTGCTTTTGAAGAGATCTCATTGAATATCCATCTTAATCTCCTCATGATTACACAGCCTTGTCACTATAAACCTCTCTGTCCCAGTGTAACCCCAAAGCCCTATTCTCTTTCAACATAGGGTGGCATCTCCTTTATATAGTATGTGAATTAAACATTCTTGTCTTTTACAAATAAGAAAAGTTTAAGCTACATATATGTCAGGATAAATTGCTGTTTGGAAGAAGAGAGCATGCTTATTGTGAGAAAGTCCACTGTCTTCACCCACTGCTGATGACATGGTCAGAATTGTTACTCTTAACATCTGGGGGGAAATAGGTATATGAAGTAATAAACATAGCAAGGGCAGTCGTTAATATATTTCAGACCTCAGAAGGAGTCACCGAGGAGAGCATAAATTGAGAATTGCAATTCCTTCATAGCAAGGTGACAACTCTTCAGCTGTTGTACTCATGCCCTGAAAGGCCTTTGCTACTCAGCTTGCTGTCCTCTACCGTCATTATATATATTACATATTTATAACAGCAGTCTTGTAGTGTTTATTTACATTTGTAAGATCTATGAATAGCATAATACCTTTGTGTCTTTTGTAGTTTGAAATTTGCATGTGGCTACTTCCGTGAAGACATTTTTATATTATTACAAAACTGTTTGCTCACACACTGTGTAGCTTTAATGTGCCCTTTGCTTTCTGCTCTCTTTTGTAAACTTAGTTGTAAGCCAGCTAATTTTTTTTTACCTTTGAAAAGCCTTGCAGTGAGAGAATTTCTTTGTCTGGATGATCCACCGGGTCCCTTTGATAGCCTAGAAGAAAGCAGGGTAAGTGCTGTATTATATTTCATATGAAAGAAGAATAAATAATACAGTACAATTACTACATTGTTTCCTGAATAGATTAGCAAACAGCAAAATACTATCAGTTCAAACTGTAGTGGTTTTATACTGACAGCTTTTAATGTTTGAATCAAAGATTTCTTTCATTGAAATATGTGGATCGAGTTTAGCAAAAAAAAAATAATAATAAATTCATACATGGCATGTAATGAATAAAAATCTGAAATCCTTTCTACTTTATTTTTACTGCCTAAAAATTAATAAAATGTATAGGAATTTAGATTTACGTCATTTGGCAGTATGATTTTCTGATGATCATTCCTTTTTTAAAGTATTCAAGTGAGGAACTTGCTGTTATATTCAAATTGAGCTGATCTTCAGCGGTAGACGGGATTGTCCCGTTAGCAATTCAGCTCATGATTGATGGCACTCAAATTGCGATAATTGACGCATTAAAGTGGCCCATTTCTTAAAGCAATAGGCTAGATTCACAAAACAGATTTGGTAATAATAGATTAGCTGGAATTTTATGCACGTTTACCCCAAATGTTTAATGGCATTTAAATGAAACAGATGTAATTGGTTGGCTTGTAGTTTTGTGCAGTTAAACTGTAGCACTTCTTTGTGTTGGAGTAAATGCTGTAGCTTTTTTAAAATCAGCTTTATTGAAGTAAAACCTTCAAAAGCCTTATTCATTTGCTATTTTGTTATTTCATTGTTAATACACAGCTTAGTAGTTTTTATTATTTATACAGCTGTGGAACCATCATCATAATCTAGGTTTAGAATATTCATATTACCTCACATCATTTTACAGTCTGCATCCCCAGCCCAAGACAACCCACAATCTTCTTTCCTTCCTATAAATTTGCTTGTTCTCTTTGTTTCATATATGTGTATATTGTTCATGCAGTAGTATGTGACATGTTTATACATATCTTTCACATACAGTGTACATAATCTTTTGTGTATATGATGTGGATGTTATGGTAGAGTGTACATGTTTTAATCTTTTCTACTTTCTTTCACATAGCATGTTTACAGGGTATTCCATTTATCGCTTCTATCTGTTGTGCTTTTATCACTTTTTAGTGCGTGCACCAAATTGCATTTCCTTAGTCATCATCTGAATGATACTTACATTGTTTGCAGTTTTATTCCATCTTACTCACCATGAACAATTTCTTTTAAACCCTAGTACATGTGTGCTTCCTTTCTTTTGCGTTGTTACCTAGAAAAGGAATTATTTTCTTGTAACACATGCTGATATTTAACCTCTTAATGAAACTGATAAACATCTCTAGACTAATGGACTGTTTTACCTGAATGGTTTCCCACTAGTAGTTTAAAAATTTCTGTTTCTCCATGCCCTCACAGACATGTGACATTATATAACTTCCTTTTTCCCCTTACATTGTTTTTCTTCTAGGACCTTAGATAGGTCATTTCGTGCCTTCTCTATTAATCTAGAAGAAAAGCCAGCCTTTACTTTTATTGTCATTTCCTTGTATATGATGGATCCTTTTACTCTGTTTTGAAGATCTCTATTTTTGATCTTTAATAATGTAATTGTGCTGCATCAACACGTGTCCCCTGTGTTTATTGTACTCAAGCTCCCTGCACCTGGTGGCTGACACTGTGCCTCAGATGTGCAGGTGTCTTGGCCATTATCCTCAAGTAACTCTTAGTTCCCTACTCCCTTCTCCCTGGAATTTTCATTTCTCTATTTACTGAAGAATAAATATACCTTTAATTTCTTTGGCTTTACACAAGCTGCTTCAAAAGTCATTCTGTATACCATTATTTGAGGTCATTTGGAGATAGCGTCTATTAACTGTTGCTCTTGTTTTTGTTTTTCATATTTTCTATTGTTGAATACGAGACATTTCACACACATTTAGCAGCTTTTGATCTGGTATCTGCTCCATAGACTGTTGTTAATGGTCTCCTCGTTTAATACCTATGATACCTATGTAGTCACTGGGTTTGTTACATAAACCTAAGCTGTGTTCGGCAAGCTGTATTTAGGTGACCATATTGTACTGCAGAACAGTTGGCATTATCACTGCCTCACCTTATCAAGCCCCTGAGTCCCATCCTTCCTATAAGACAGTTCTTAGACACTTTAAGGTTTATATTTTTCCTTTTACCAAAAAAAAAAAAAAAAAAATCTTTTACATAGTTTTAATTCAAAATATACACTTGGCTAGTTGGGAAAGAATGGGAGTTGGTTTTAGTTCAGATTTCTGAAACTCCATGATATTGCATTAGGGACTACATACTTCTTTGGCAAGGCCAGTTCATTGCCAAATTGTTTGGAATATCTTGTTTAAATAAATCATCAAAGCTGTATTAAGCCTATGCATTCAACAAGACAATGTGGAATGTAGCTCCTAGAATTTTTCTGTAAAATAATTGTAGTTTCTTATAATTGTATTTGAAAATGAATATTTGTTTAGAAATTCCCTTCTGGCTTTTTTATTTCAAAACAAAACTGACTACAATGGCTTATAACATTGGCTTGCAGATTCCTTCAGCAGCCTCTTATTTTAGAGAATGTAAAATGACAATAATTAACATCTTTTCAGTACAACTTGAAATTAATCAAAAGATCAGGGGACTCAATCCAGTAAATCTTGTTCCTACTTTCTCAACCTGCACAATATTAACAGGAGACATTTTTACCCCTCTAAATGCCTCTGCCAAAAAGGACACTGAGGCTGGACATTAACTTGGACTGCCCTCTTTGGGAAATATAGAACTGTCCCTCTGAGGGAATAAATCACTGGAAGAAAGGATGTTGGAGCACACAAGCAATAAAGAGGTTGTGATAGGAAATCAGTAATGAGAACCAGGTAGAGGGGCACATACCAGTAATCCCAGCACCAGTAGGTGGATCAGTGTTGGCTTTGACTTATATGAATGCCCAGTCTCAACAATCACAGAATGTATTGAGGATTCAAAAAAGTTTTAAGAAAACATTATGACTACAAATAATAAAAACCTAAATCTTAGACTTTCTATCCCCCACTTAAATTCCAACCTTGAGGTATTCTGTAGCTTAGGAACTTAATTTTTCTTGTTTCTAAGTTTGAGAAAACCAGAAAGGCATGTGAAGAATGCCTCTGGTTGAGACATGTTTTCTAGAAGCTGCTGCTAGTCACAGAAGATTATGTACATCACATCTGTCATCATTTAACAATACAAGTCATTCAGAGCTGTTTCAGATTGGTTGTTTACTAAGGATACAGAGTATTTTGAGTTCTCACTAGGAGCTAAACCATTTTTCTAATGGTTATTCTGAAAGCATAGTCCCTAGAACTAATGCTCCTTTGCAGAGAGGGTTTTTAATACTGGGAGAAACCCAAAGGCTTATAGAAAGCTTATTTGTAGAATGGAATGATTTTATTACTGTATATTTTACTCTTCAGCTTCACTACTTTGGAGAGTTATTCCCAATATTTGTTCTGTCAGCTGATACATCAGCAATGTGTTTTCCCAGTGCTTCCTATCATCACTCATCTATAATATTATTACCCTTTTAATTGTAGGCTGCTTTTCTTGGTTACCAGCTGAAATGTCTATATTAATAGATACATAGGGCTCTTCTGTAATTGTCCCATTACCATACTTCATCATATTTTCTGTGATTTTTATTTTACTACACTCTAGGACACAAGTGTAATCTTTAAATTATTTTTTGATAGTAAAGCTCACTTTTCACACCAGTGCTTTAATTGACTTGGCCTTTCTTTATGGCCATCCCAATACTGACTTTGGAAGCGCTCACCTGTCCTCATGAGCTAAAATTTCCCTGAACTGTAAATCATTCACCCTGCCTGTGTGTAGCCAGGCAGCTCTGTTTCAGTTAGTATCTCCTCCTGCCAGTTATGCACAATTAAGTAGAGCAGCTTTAGAAGCTTAGAGTCTGAAGAGCAAAGGTTCTCCAAGTTGTTTTGTTTTGTTTTGTTTTGTTTCCAAAATTGGCTGTCCTGTAGGAATTGTATTATCAACTTGTGAATTCGTTGAATATCCTTTTGCATATTACTGGGAATATTCTTCAGTAAATGTTTGATTTCTTTTTCTCCTTAACTTTCAAGAAAGGATTTACTCTTAATCCTTTATTGATAATTGCTGTTTTATAATCTCAATTTTTTGTGATTGAATTGCTGGGTTTTGTATGTTTATTTCACATCCCTACTGTATCTTGGTTGACCCTTTTGAATTGTCTGTGTTGCTAATTGTTTTCTTAAAATCCTTACATCCACAGTTTTTCCTTTCTGGTACCTAATCCCATGCATGGCATTTTCATGTATTACTGTTCTTGCTAATATTCTTGGAGATAATTGAAATCATCACAGTGGGCATTCTTTGCCCTTCTTCCTAACCGTGAAGAAACCTTGTATCATGTCAGGTGTTTTCTGTGAGCTATTGTAGTTGTGGTTTGATCACATGTATCTTTTTGAGATTAAGGAAGTTATTCCTTATTCTAAGTTTGCTATGTTGTAGGGTATATGTTTTCTGTGTGCTTTTGATGGTTTTATTGACATATGTAAGGATAACCTTGTCTTTAATCAGCTCAAATTTTATTCATAGATTTTTTTAAATGATAAAGAATTATTTTTGAGATAAAATTCATTTTTAATTGCTGGATTTAGATGACAGTGATTTTGGATCAAATTCCTGGGTGTATTGTTTTCTTTTCCATCTCTTGGTGAATTTAGAGTCAGAACTGTTCCAGTCTCATAAGCTCAGAATAGTTCCTCTTTTTCTGTTCTCCAGAGCTACTTGAATACTGTTAATGGCTTTTGTTACTTCAATCTTCTTAGAACTTGCCTGTAAGACTAATTTGACTGGTAATTCCTTTAGTTTATCAGAATTTAAATAACCAACTCTATTGTTTTTAATAAGTGGCTGTAGTTTATTCAGATTATCTATTCTCGAGGAAAAACTGTTTTGTAGGGGTTTTTTAATAGAAATTGACAGTTTTTCTAGTTTTAAAAATAAAGCCATGTAATGCTATTCTTTATTTTCTTACATGATATTCAGTTACTTTCTCTGTAATTATATATCCACTTTTCAGTGTTTGCTACTATAGTTATCTCAGTGAAGAGCACATAGAAGTACCACTCGTGCATGGAAACTGAGTGCCAAAATAGTAGTAATCTAAAAAGATAAGTATGAAGAAATAATTGCTTGGATTTGTACACATATTACTTTGATATCTGTGTTCCTCACTCTTCAGTAATGCTTTTGAGAGAAGTAGTACTACTTCAGTACATAATGTTTCCTCTGCCTGCATGTTGTTTGTAAAGGCTTTCTGTGAGACTTTGGAAGAGACTAACTACCATTTACAGAGAGAGCTGCTTGAAAAGCAAAAGGAGGTGGAATCCCTGAAGAAACTGCTTGGGGAGAAGCAACTCCATATAGAAACGTTAGAGAGCAGACTCAGGTGGGTCATGACACACACTCCTAGCTGCAGTCTGGCTGATCTGACTCCTAACACCTCCTAACACTCTAGGCTCTGTGTCCTTTAGATTTTAATGTGACTTAGGAAACGTCTGATTCTGAAAGTCCTGGGCTCTTGGCCTACTTCCTTGTAACTGTTTGAATGCAAGAGGCTGAACATTTAAGGACAAGAAACCTCAGGACGATAAAGCTCTGGCTGATGAAAATGTTAAGTGATTTCATGATATGCTAACTTCTGACTACAAAAGCTAGAGCTTGCCTCCCCATCAGTATATACTGAATGCATGTAGGAAAGAGTCTAAATTTCTACAGCTGCTGATTTCACTGTGGATTCCCTTATTTAACCCTTAATAGCCCCATGACTACGTAGATTTAGCAGCTGGGGGCTAAGAATATTGCATGTTTTCACAACAGTGAAGGCACACATATTACTCAGAATAAATAATTTTCTGTTGTAACATACTTTTAGAACACTGTCTTTAGAACCTGAGTCATCACTGTATGTGTCAGGAGCAGAAGGTGGACAGATCCTCAGGGTGGAGTCCTCTGTACTTCAAGTCAATCGGGATGTCTTGGATGAAGAATCTAGGTATATAATTGTCTTAGTTAGGGTTGCTGTGACTGCTGAAACACTATGAGCAAAGCAACTCAGAGAGGAAAGGGGCTGTTTGGCTTACGTGTTTATCATCAAAGGGAGTCAACACAGGAATTCAAACAGGTTAGGAACCTAGAGTCAGGAGCTAATGCAGAGGCCATGGAGAGTTGCAGTTTACTAGTTTGCTTTCTTTTTTTTTTTTTTTTTTTAAGATTTATTTATTTATTATTATGTATACAGTGCTCTGCCTTCGTGTACACCTGCACACCAGAAGAGTGCATCAGATCACATTATAGATGGCTGTGATTCACCACGTAGTTGCTGAGAACTGAACTCTGGAAGAGCAGTCAGTGCTCTTAACCTCTAAGCCATCTCTCCAGCCCCCTAGTTTGCTTTCTTATAGAACTCAATACTGCCAGCACAGGATGACACCACCCACAATGGGCTAGACATTTCCCTATGATCACTAATTAAGACAGTGCCTTACAGGCTTGCCTCCAGCCTAGCCTTAGGGAGGCATTTTCTTGGTTGAGATTCCCTCCTCTCTGATGACCCTAGCTTGTGTCAAGTTGAGATAAAACTATCCAGCACAATGTTTAGTTTACTACAACCTGATCATTTAAATTCAGAGTACTGTTTATGAGCTTTGTGTTGCTACATCATAAGTCTCCAGAGAGAGAGAGAGAGAATATGAGAATACACTAGTTTATCCCTAAGAAAAGAGTTTGCTGACCAGCCTACCTTTTCTAATTGCCAAACCCAGTCTAGTAAGAGCCTTTGTCTTGGAAAATTAGGTGGAGGCCAGTGAGATGGCTCACTGCTCATAGAGGTATTTGCCTCCTGCCCTGACAGTGAGCATCCAGTTCCTTCTTCCCACTCCGTTGAAGGGGAGAACCGATTCCCGTAAGTCATACACACACACATATAATCTAAAGAAATGGATATAACTTTCAAGTGGGTAGCATCTAAGGAATGACACCTGAAGTTGACCTCTGATCAATACATACATGCACATGCACACACAAATACATTCTGGCTGAACATATGCTTACTTCTCCATTAAATGTATAAGTAGCCTTTCTGTGGGAAGGTAATAAAGTGAGAGTATGTATCTGTCTGTCCCTTGTCCCCTTCACTGACATAATCTCTTTCTTCACAGAGCTGATAATAAGCCACACTTCAACTCTAGAGAAACCAGAAGTGCAATAGCAGACATAGAAGTTGCACAGTTGGCATATAATGCTGAAGATGACTAACACACTGGTGACAGATCGTCCATTTTGTCATTTCAGCAGATTTTCAGCAGAGTGGCAAATACCACCCTAAATGACTGCAACAGAAGAGAACAAGAAAGCACGTGTATAAAGTTTACATAAAGTTTTTTTTTTAAGTGATCAGAATAGGAACTATATTCACTGCTGCTTCTAACTGTCTTTTACCCATCATTGTATTTACTACACTGAAGAAAAAAAACAAAACTAGTTAGAATTGTTATCAGGGCCCATATTCTTAAATACATTACATAAATTATTACAGTGTGTTGCCTATATATTGCTCCAAACTACTGTGTTTGTGTGCGTGTGTGTGTTGGTGTGTGTGTTTGTGTGTGCTTGCTTATCTTAAATCACCAGTTATATTAGGTGAAAATTAATTGCATGTTAGAATCAGGGTTATGTTTCTATCTCAGACATGATATAGGTTTAAATCAGTGAACATACAGGGAAGATACAGATGAATCCAGTTTGAAATGTTGATATGCCTATCATCTCTAGAAAAAATTGCTTATTTAAAATGTGAATACTATTTAAAAGAAGATGACTTTCTAGAACCAAAGATAAGTGTTTTGGGCTGTAATTAGATAGGCAAAGCGATAAAACAGCCTTGATTTAAATGATGGTTAATTAATGTCAAGATACTTACTGTAAGTGTCCGGGCTTATTAATATGTTATACTTGGATATTTTCTGCATAATCGTCATCTCAATTTTCTACCCATAGATTCAGTGGGGTTTGCCTCATTCAGAACACTACCTCTTTTTGCTAATCAAGGCATATCCTTTTCAAAATACATTACAGTTTTGAGGCAAGTGTGTTATAGAAAAACAAAATAAGTAACCATATATTCTGCAAAATTCCCAAGTAGCTTGACTCCTGGTGTTCCATTTGTATTTCTATGTATGTGAAGATGTTATGCTGTATTATGGCTGATTTTGTTTATAATGTATTTAGCCAACTGATGCACTTTATGATAATTAAACTCATTTGTGCCAAGTTCATTTGGTGAGTTTCTTTAGTAATAGAGTTAGCTTGAAGGATGATATAGTGTCTTTACTCTTAGTAGAGAAGTCTCCCAGGGTCTGTGAGACAGCCTTGTGAAACATCTATGCTTATTTCAGCTCTGTGTGCAGTTGTGAAAATGCCTTGTTTCATCCTGATAGTGTCAACTTGTATGTTTTCCATTTCCAAAGTTTGCATATTATTCTTAATGTGCAGTGTAATTACAGTACCATCATGAAATCCCAGTTGGCAATGGACGACATGAGCCGCCTAAAGCCTGAAAGAACCTCCTGGAGAAATAGAAAAACATCTTTATTTCTCCTTTAGTGTCTTAAGGTACATATTGAGGTGAAGTTGTTTAAAATTCTCCTAACACAAGTCATTACATCCAGTGACTGATGCTACTAACCTTTGATCTTACAAGGAAAATACTTTTTACCAAATCACTAAAATTAAGTCTGTCAGAATACACAAATATGCTCTGAATCCAAACATTTCCGAATCAGAACAGTGTATGAAAAAGTGTTCTTAGTAATACTTAGAGATAGAAAAATAATAAGTTAGCCTGGTTATTCATATTAAGTTATTGTAGGCTTTGCAAAAGCTTGCAAAGAAAAATCACTTAAATTACTCAGTGACAGCTGAGCATGGTGGTGCATGCTTTTAATCCCAGCACTCGGGAGGCAGAAGCAGACAGATCTCTGTGAGTTCAAAGCCAGCCTGGTCTACAAAGTGAATTCTAGGACAGCCAGGGTTGTTACACAGAGAAACCCTGTCTCGAGAAACCAAGAACAAAACAAAACAAAAAACATCAATACAATTTGACTCTAATAAAACAGTGATCTTTGCCAAATATATTATGTTAATATTCTATATCTCTCTTTTTTTTTTTTAAAGATTTATTTATTATTATGTATACAGTGTTCTGCCTGCATGTCACCTGCAGGCCAGAAGAGGGCACCAGATCACATTATAGATGGTCGTGAGCCACCTTGTGGTTGCTGGGAATTGAACTCAGGACCTTTGGAAGAGCAAGTGGCGCTCCTAACCACTGAGCCATCTCTCCAGCCCTATATCTCTGTTTTAAAGGGAACTAGATATTTAAAGTCCAGCTTCATGGATTATATTTAAAGTTCTAAATGACTGACAAAGTTTATTAGGTAAATCCTATTATTTATATTTAGAGGCTGCATATTCTACTCCCAAGTATTATCCCCATTTAATAAATGACTTTTTAAGTTACAGGAGTAGCTGTGTTGCTCAAAGGTTAGCCACATTCCTTTGCTGCCTCTATTCTCCCTGTCCCTGCAGCTTTCATAACTCAAATTCCATTTAAGAGCTGCATTTCATAGGAAAGGAATTAACTTCGTATTCTTATTAGGTTTATACTAGATATCCTTGGTATTCTGTGAAGACTATGTAACTAGGTGCCATGCCCTTTAAACCAACCAGTATTTACTTCAAAATTGGGATGTAGTTGAAACAAAATGTACTTGTGAATAATCTTACAACTTCAATTTAAGACTCCAGCTACTGATTACAAAAAGCGAAGTTTTTCTCCCTTAGAGCACCCTTAGAAACACACCCTTGGATTGCACATTTAAAATGCTGGGAATTAGGAGGCCATCAAAGGGCTCTTGGCTAAAGGACAATACATAGTTAACACCCTAGGTTGACCATAGCCTGAAATGAGACATCACCTGCCATTTTCATTTGTCATTTATGAAGATCTATGTCATTATCAACACAAAACAAATAGCAAAACAGCCAGGGTATGCATGAAAAATGAAATGGAATGCTTTGTAATAGATCCTAATGAGGATAAGTTAAGTCTTAACAGACTTATGAAAGGTTTGTAGCTGAAGTCATTATGATCAAAGAGGTAGTAGTACCTCACATACTCTTAAAGTCCTTTGGAAAATTGCAGTGAAGGTCCCTCCATGAACTTCTTAGTTGGTCTTCTCATCTAATCTTGCTTCTTTAGGCAGCAGCCACTGTCCATGAGCGAAGTCAAAATAGAGTCTATTTATTTGCACCCCTTAATGGTTTGCAGAGATAGGAATTGGGGAAACTGCTGTTTTTCTCAACTCCCCGGAGGAAGATCATTGAGCATGCCCTGATTTTTGCCAATGAGACAAGTGGGAAGCAACAGGTTGACTTTAGGAATATATTCTGTAAGACACTCTGTACATACAGTCTCACCTATCCCTTGTTCTAAATTGAAATGAATCCATTCCCCTCCCCTGACCCATCCCCTGAAACTTAGATGATGATATAGGGACAGGGACATGGAGCAGGATGCAAATCTCAGACTCAGACTGTTTCTTAAGCCACTGTAAATAGAGGGTTTTGTTCATTATACTGAGAAAAAATCTATCTGAAATTTGGATTGTAGCTTATAAAGGAAAAAGCCCTTTCAAAAATAGAAGGCTTTTCTCTCTATAATGATATGACTGTCCTCCAAGCCAAGTAACTACCATAGTGGGGAATTCAGCTGTACCCTACCCCACATACACACAAAAGATTACACCAGCTAGGCTGGTCAACAATTCACCCCTACATAGAGAAGTGGAGTAAGGCATGAGACTCTCCTCTGAGTACTCAGATATTTGCCACCATCTGGCAATTTTGCACATGGCCAGTGAGAGGGTGTAGGCATTGATTTTTTTTTTTAAACCTACTTTATTTGAGGTTCCTTAACACCTATACCTCCTTTCCAACCCCTGACCCTAGGTAGGAGAGAAAGGTTAGAAGGAACAGGGGACATAGACCTATTAGATTTAGTTCCTTGGGGTGATTTCAATCTTCGTTGTCAGTATATCCAGCAGTTCAGCTAAAACAGCAAACGGCAGCAGGAGGAACCAGCAACAGTCTCCTCAAACATCTCCTACAGAGTCTCGAAGCCTCTCCTGTCAGTCTGCTCTCATCTTTATACCCTCTCAGAACCCTCACGAGGCTATTTCCACCTGGCAAACACCACACCCCTCTCACGAGCCTGTTAGCAGGTATGGATAAACTAAAAGCATTCTCACATCACACACGTGGCATTAAAACAAAGACATTTACATAAAGAAACCAAAATTTCCACTACATGTTCTCTTTCTGTTTAAAAAAAATGGCTTTTCTCTAAGATTAATAAACTACAATAAGAATGATTGAGAAAATTATAAGGTAAGAATTACATTTACAAGGTCCAATCCGTTTGTATTTGGCAATGTTGGAGAATGTGTTCCACTATCTATCCTGTCCTAGTAAGTCCTATCCTAGTGTCCAAAGTTCTATACTTAAATCACTTATCATAACTAACATTTATCAACCTAAAAACATGTCTTTAGCTCCTAATCAACTTAAGCTTAGTTGTAGTAAGACTATAACTATCTAGTCTTCAACCCCATCAAAGATTTGAGAAGAAAATATTGCCTA
This sequence comes from Acomys russatus, assembly GCF_903995435.1. Classification (NCBI taxonomy): domain Eukaryota; kingdom Metazoa; phylum Chordata; class Mammalia; order Rodentia; family Muridae; genus Acomys; species Acomys russatus. Next base: position 43,448,519 of record NC_067167.1, read on the forward strand.
CGTATGTTAGAAACAGTGCCAGCAGCATTCAGAACTATATAACAGAGACACCTGACTTCCTGGACAGTCAGCAGAGGTTTTTCTGTGTCATTGGAGCATCTACTCTTCAGCCTACTGGCCCTGAATATCCGACAGATATTCTGTGAATCAGGAATTTTGTCTTAGTCTCTGCAAAGTTGGACAGTCAATTTCTCAGTGTCCTGCTTGTCAACAGTTTGAACAACCTGTTGTGAGCAGTTGAAGTAAGGACAGCTTTTGTCCAGTGCCTATCTTGCCACGTTTCTGTCTTGATGCCCATCCTCTTCTTTGAAGTAGATTAGGGGTGCTACCAGGAACAGATGGGTCTCTCTGTCAGAAAAGCCTTTTATTATTAAAACATCTTTAAATTCCATATTCTGTAGATCTCTGAAGTGTTTGAAGACCACTTATCTCAGAATATCTAAATAGATAAGCATTACTTGCTTCTAGCTAGGTACTATCTGCTTAACCTTGAAAACATATATAAGAAAGTACATAATGTTTATTTCTGTACTTAGCTAAACTAGTATCTAACAAGACTACATGTAAGATTATTTATAGATGACTACTAACTTGCATCTCCAAACTGAACAGTTTGCAATAGTTAGCTTTCATAACACTAGACCTTTACATCATATTTTTAAATGAGTTGCATTTGTATAGTACATTAAGCAAAAGTTATACAAAATATCCTTAGATTCCTATCACTATACAATAAATGAGTTGCATATGTACAATATATTAAGTAAAAGTTGAACAAAATAATCTTAGATTTATATCAGTATAAAATAAACCATAGCAATGTAAAATATTTGAGACTAGTAAATTCAATAAGCACCTTTCATCCTATCATCATATATCTCCCCCTTTTTTAAAAATTTTTTATTATTAATTTATTCTTATTACATCTCAATGGTTATCCCATCCTTTGTGTCCTCCCATTCTTCCCTCCCTCCCATTTTCCCTTTATTCCCCTCCCCTATGACTGTTCCTGAGGGGGATTACCTCCCCCTGTATATTCTCATAGGGTATCAAGTCTCTTCTCCGTAACCTACTGTCCTTCCTCTGAGTGCCACCAGGTCTCCCCCTCCAGGGGACATGGTCAAATGTGAGGCACCAGAGTACGTGAGAAAGTCATATCCCACTCTCCACTCAAGTGTGGAGACTGTTCTGACCACTGGCTAGATCTGGGTAGGGGTTTAAAGTTTACCGCCTGTATTGTCCTTGGCTGGTGCCTTAGTTTGAGCGGGACCCCTGGGCCCAAATCTGCCAATCATAATGTTCTACTTGTAGGTTTCTAGGACCCCCTTTTTAAAGCTTTATTATTATGTTTCTTTTTTAACATATACATTTCTATTATTACATATGAATAAAATAAACTATATACAACAAGAAGAACCACAAAACAGTCAGGAACTATATAAATTTTATATTCATGATGATTTAGCTATTTATATTTGGCAAACTTGAATTAAACATCTTTCCTATCTTGCTGGGTCTAAAATTGTCAATGAAAATCAATATCTTATATCTCTATTAACTTAAAATATCTATCTTGATCTTAAAACATCTTAAGCCCTAACCAACTAAGCTTAGTTGTAAAACTAAAATAGCTGGTCTTCAACCCCATCAGACACTTGAGAAGGAATAAAGCTTAATTACCTAAGTGAACAGGAAGTGCAGGTTAGCAGCTTCCAAAATGAAAAAAATGATTGAGACAGTTTACTGCCTGAACAGTCACCCAACACTATAAAGTTGGCATCATCTTCAGCCTTCTAGCCCAATATATCTGACAGACATATTTGCGAGGCAGGAACTATTGAGGACTTGCTTACCCTGTCTTGGCAGAGTTCGGCCATTGACTCTGCCTGTATCTAAGCTTGTCCATTTTTAGGCAGAATTCTGCCTGTTGCAGAAATGAGGACATTTTGTCCAGTATCTGGTTTGCCACATTTGAAGCCAACTCCATAAGGAGGTTCTTTGATGCTCATCATCTTCTTTGAGATAGGCTGAGTGTTACCAAGAGGTAACTTGTCCTGTCAAAGAATCTTTAGACTAATAAAAACATCTTTAAATGCCATGTTCTGTAGGTCTCTGGGGCTTTTGAAGACTTATTTAATTATTTTACCTTTTATTTGTATAGAATCATATCTATCTGATATGACCTAGAATATATAATCTTGTGATAAAATTAGATTAGTATTTGACATGACCATGATTTGTTCAACTAACAGTTTAGCTTGTATTACTTAATTATCCTAAATTGGCTGCAGCACCAGTTTCAAAGTATTGGAAGTAAACCTTGTATTATAATTGAGTTGGATGGGTATAATACCTCATATTAGAGTAGAAATGTGTGTGTGTGTGTGTGTATGTGTGTGTGTGTGTGTGTGTGTGTGTGTGTGTGTGTAGAATAATCTTAGATTTGAATTCTATACCAGTGTATCAGAATTATACTTATTTTGCATCAATATACAAAATTCTATACCAGTGAATTAAAAAAACCTATTTGTGAGTAACAATTAAGGCCTTGAGTTGAGGAGCAGATTGAATAATCTACCTTTTGTTCTATCCTCCCTCTATATTTCTATATCCCCCTTTCTTTCTTTTCAGCTCTTATCTCCTTACCTATGAATGAAAGATAAAGGAAAAGAGAGATGTCCCTGAGTCCAACCTAGCATTCTCTCTGTATAAGAGCAAGAATAACTTATAACCAAGTCCCAATGAAAATAAGCTTCTGGAAAAAAAAAGAAAAAGAAAATAAGCTTCTGTAGACCAAGAGAGCAAACAGAAACCTACCCAATGCCCCTTAGAGGAAATGGGACATTATTGTCTTAAGGTTTCTTCAGACTGATTTAAGGCAAATAACTCCTATGAAGGGGCCCAAATAAAGTTGGGTAAAATAGTTAAGCAAGCCAGAAGTAGCATTTGTGATCCATTTTCTTAATATTGAGCAATTCCAGGCTTAATAGGAGTCCTGTGTGGGACAATCTGAAATGCTGGACCAATTGGAATCAGAAGCTTTCTACAACGCTGTCCTGTTCTGATGGGTAACAGCAACCAAGGCGCCTGGGCCTAGAACATGAAGGATGCAAGATGTCAGCATCTAGCATGCTGAGAAGAATTAATCCTGTCAGGTCTGATCCAGCAACAGTGTCTGGTTCTTTTGTTTTGAAAACATAATTTCTCACAAGCACTATGCAGTTCTAACATTATAATTGTATGAGGTCCACGGGATGCACATAACAATTAAGGCTGGTTCTCTGCTCATTGTATGAGCAAAAGTAGGACATCTGCAAATCTTCCTTCATGCCATACTAAGAATGGCCTCTAATAATAAGTCATAGAGAATCCGTAACCAACATGAAGCTTTGTCTGTGCATAGACATTTCAACCAGTCTTAGAGCTATTCCCATGTAGTGGGATTAACAATATAAATTACCTGCTTGTTCTGCAGTTTGAATTCTTTACATCCCCCTCCCTCATCCTTTTTCCCTCCCTCCCCTGGTGCTTAGAAAGAGGAGCCCTCCTCCCCTAACATCTGACCTGAACTTATCCAGTGCCCTCTGTACTACCTGTAACCTCTTCCTTTGTGGCCTGGTAAGCCACCCTGCCCGGGGGAAGTGAACAACATTAGGAGGCCTGAGTCCACATCAGAAGTAGTCCCTACTCCCCATATTGTGGGACCCACAAGGAGACTGTGCTGCCTGTCTACTACATCTGAGCAGAGGGTCTAGGTCCACATCCTACAGGGACCTTGGTTGGCACATCAGTCTCTGTATTGTGATGTGGTTAACCTGAATTACATGCCTAACATCCTCTTATGAGTGAGAATATGCCATGTGGGTCTGAGTTACCTCACTCAGTATGATTGTCTCTAGTTCCATCCATCTGCTTGCAAATTTTAATATTTCTTTGTTTTTGATAGCTAAGTAGTATTCCATTGTGTAAATGAGCCATAGTTTCTTTACCCATTATTCAGTGGAGGGACACTGGTTGTTTCCAGATTCTGGCTATTACAAATAAGCCTGCTATGAACATAGTTGAGCAAATGTCCTTGTTGTATGGTAGACACTCTTTAGGGTATATGCCCAGGAGTGGCATGGCTGGGTCTTGAGATACACTTATTCCCAATTTCCTGAGATAGTGCCAGATTGATTTCCAAAGTGGTTGCACAAGTTTGTACTCCCGTTAGCAATGGAAGAGTCTTCCCCTATCTCCGCATCCTTGCCAGCATGTGCTGTCACTTGAATTTTTGCTCTTAGCCAATTTGAAGGATCTAACATGGAATCTCAGAGCCATTTTGATTTGCATTTCCCTGATGACTAGGGATGTTGGGCATTTCATTGTCAGCCATTTGATATTCCTCTGTTGAGAATTCTGTTTCACTCTGTTCCTCCATATTTTAATTGGGACATTTGGCTTGGTGGTGTTTAATTTATTGAGTTCTTTATATATTTTGGATATTAGCCATTTTTTAAGAGATAGGGTTGGTGAAGATCTTTTCCCAGTCTGTAGGCTGTCATTTTGTTCTGTTGACTGTTTCCTTTGCCTTTCAGAAGCTTTTCAGTTTAATGAGGTCCCATTTATTAATTGTTGATCTTAGAGCCTGTGCTATTAGTGTTCTGTTCAGGAAGTTGTCTCCTGTGCCAGTGAGTTCACGGCTCTTCCCACTTTTTCTTCTAACAGATTTAGGATGTCAGGTTTTAAGTTGAGGTCTTTAATCCACTTGGACTTTAGTTTTGTGCATGGTGAAAATATGAGTCTATTTGTATTTTTCTACATGTAGCCATCCAGTTCGGCCAGCACCAATGGTTGAAAATGCTATCTTTTTTCCATTGTATGGAATTGGCTTCTTTGTTCAAAAATCAAATGCCCATAAATGTGTAAGTTTATTTCTGGGTCTTCTATTCAATTCCACTGGTTAACCAGCCTATTTCCATGCCAGTAACATGCTGTTTTTATCACTGTTGCTCTATAATACATCTTGAGACTTGGGATGGAGATTCCTCCAGAAGAATTTTTATTGTACAAAATTGTTTTAGCTATTCTGGGTTTTTTTGTTTTTCCATATGAAGTTGAGAATTGATCTTTCAAGGTCTGTAAAGAATTGTATTGGAATTTTTATGGGAATTACATTCAATCTATAAATCTATATATAATCTATATATAAATATAAATATATATCTTTGGTAAGATGGACTTTTTACTATGTTGATACTCCTGATGCATGAACGTGGGAGGTCTTTTCATCTTTTGATATCTCCTTCTATTTCTTTCTTCAGAGACTTGAAGTTTTTTTGTATAAGTCTTTCACTTGCTTTGTTAGAGTTACACCAAGATGCTTTATACCATTTGTGACTATTGTGAAGGATGTAGTTTCCCTAATTTCTTTCTCAGCCTATTTATCATTTGTATGGAGCAGAGCTTCTGGTTTTGTTTTATTTTTTAGTTGATTTTATATCCAGCCACTTTGCTGAAGGAGTTCCTTGGTAGAATTTTTAGGGTCACCTTTGTATACTGTCATATCATCCACAAATAGTGATAGCTTGACTTCTTCCTTTCCTGTTTGTAGCCCCTTGATCTCCTTTAGTTGCCTTATTGCTCTAGCTAGAACTTCAAGTAGTATATTGAAGAGATATAGAAAGACTGGACATCCATGTCTTGTCCCTGATTTCAGTGGAATTGATTTAGTTTTATGTTGGCTATAGGCTTGTTGTATATAGATTTTATTATGTTGAGGTATGTGCCTTGTATTCCTGCTCTCCCCCAAGACTTTAAACATGAATGAGTGTTGGATTTTGTCAAATATTTTGGCATCTAAGGAGATGATCGTGTGATTTTTTTTTTCTTTCAGTTTACTTATCTGATGGAATACCTTGATGGATTTCCATATATTGAACCACCCCTGCGTGCCTGGTATGAAGCCTACTTGGTCATGGTGAATGATATTTTTGATGTGTTCTTGGATTTGGTTTGCGAATATTTTATTGAGTATTTTTGTGTCACTGTTCATAAGAGAAATTGGTCTGCAATCCTCTTTCTTTGTAGAGTCTTTCTGTGGTTTAGGTATCAAGGTGACTGTGGCCTCATAGAATGAGTTTGGTAATGTTCCTTCTGTTTATATTTTACAAAATAGCTTGAAGAGAATTGGTATTAGCTCTTCTCTGAAAGTATGGTAGAATCTGCACTGAATCCATCAGGCCCTGGGCTTTATTTGGTTGGGAGACTTTTGATGACTGCCTCAATTTCCCTAGGAGATACAGGGATATTTAATTTGTTTACCTGATCTTGGTTCAATTTTGGTAGTTGGTATCTATCGAGAAAATTGTCCATTTTGTTTAGGTTTTCAAATTTTGTGGCATATAGGCTTTTGAGGTGCAACCCAATGATTCTTTGGATTTCCTCACTGTTGTTATGTCTCCCTTTTCATTTCTGACCTTAATATGTTGGAGATGCCAGAGGTATGAGATACCTGCTAAATAAAGCTGAAGATTAGATGTAGAACCAGCCCAAGAGAGAGAGATGTGTTTCAGTTATCAAAGCTGAAGGGAGTTGGAAAGATTTGGTTTTTTGTTTGTTTGTTTGTTTGTTTGTTTGTTTTTAGACCTCTACTGTCCCTGGTCCAGAAAAAATCAGGGCCAGGGCCAAAGAGAAAAAAGTCAAAAACTAAGTAGTGGAAAGATTTGTGGGTTTTTTTGCTTGTTTTTTTGTTTGTTTGTTTTTAGACCTGAAGGGAGTTGAGGATCAATAGATCACTTTGACATCAGACATGGAAATGAAGAGTTTGAAATTTTCCCTGTTGGTTTTCAGTCTTGCTTTGGTCCAGTATTTCCTCACTATGCTATTCTTCCCCCTTCCTGGAGTGGTAATGTCTATTCTGTGCCACTATATGATGGAAGTATGTGATCTGCTTTTTTAATTTTCCTTTTACAGGGATTCCAGTTAGGAGATTATCTTGAATCTTAGAAGAGGCTTTAAACTTTAGACTTTTAAGCAGTGTTGTGACTCATAGAGATTATAAAAACTTCTGAAGTTGGACTGAATGCATTTTTGCATTATGATACAGCTACAAGCCTAGGGAGGCCAGGGCCTGGAATGTGGTAGTTTGAGTAGAAACGACTCCCCTTAGGCTCATATATTTGAACTTTTTCACCAGAGAGTAGAACTTTTTTTTTTTAATTTATTCTTGTTACATCTCAATGTTTATCCCATCCCTTGTATCCTCCCATTCCTCCCTCCCCCATTTTCCCGTTATTCCCCTCCCCTATGACTGTTCCTGAGGGGGATTACCTCCCCCTGTATATTCTCATAGGGTATCAAGTCTCTTCTTGGCTACCAGCTGTCCTTCCTCAGTAGAAGGAGTGGCCTTATTGGAGAAAGTGTGTCACTCAGGTGAGTTTTGAGGTTTCAGAAGCTCCTGCCAGACCCAGTCTTTCCCCCTTACCACCACCCCCTCAAACCCCTCTGCTTCTGGATCAGAATGTAGCTCGCTATTATTCCAGTGCCCTGCTTGCCACTGTTTTCCCTGCCATAGTGATAATGGACTGACCTTCTCAACTGTAATCAAGATCCCAATTAAATGTTTTCTTTTCTAAGATTTGCCTTGGTCATAGTGCCTCTTCACAGCAATCGAACAGTAAGTAAGACACTTCTTTATCCAGACAAAGTATATATGAAATAAAAAATATATAACTATAACTATATTACTATGGTAAAAGCCACGAATTGGATTACTTAAACAAATTTATTTTCTCATAGGTATGGAAGCAAGATGTTCAAGATTGAGGTGCTGGCAAAGTAGGTTTAATATATGTTCAAGTGATCACTTACTTTACTCAAGCATTGAGCGTCCATCCTGATGTCTTATTGTTTTTGACAAGTTCATATGTGATACAATGTACTATGATCATATTCATCTTCCATTACCCTCTTTTATCCTTCTCCCATTGATGGTCACCCTCTTCCCAACTTGTCAACTAGTCTTCTGTCTAACATCTACCTTCAGGTCTTTTTATTTTTCTTCCTCAAGTTGCTTGTGATCATGGTCTTTATCACAGCAATAGAAACCTAACTAGAATGCTTGGCCACTGGTCACTTGTTGCCTACCTGTTGTCCAGCATGTCAGACTCCAGTGCCTCCCAACCTTGACACATCCCTGGACCACAATAAAAGACCCAACCTCCATGCTGGTGGCTCTTTCCCAAGTCCAGTCTAATCATTTTTTTTACAGCATCCTAAAGCCTCCCAAATCCCAAGTTTACTCTCTACTTTTTAATTGTCTGTATCCTCTGCCTTCCTCTGCAGTTCCTCCAGAAAACAGAGCCTTTCTGTTTCCCTCTAGTCTTTGCTCTGCACCTTGTACTTAAAAAAATATCTACCACAGTGCATATTCAGTTGTTATGGAATGAATGACATCATAAAACCTGAAACTGTATTATTGGAGAAATTAAAAGTCAAAGCAAAGGAAATTTTCAGTCTTGACGGCTGATACTCTTTTAGTCCATGCTGTGTTACTGACTGAGAGGGTCTGCTTCACTAGAGCACACTGGCCATGAGTATTTGGGCAGTTCAGGTCAAGCTCCCTAGTAGAAAGTTGTCCCTAACAAAGGGGAAAGCCCTGACTAGATAGAACTGGGGTTGGATTAATTGAGAGATACTCGACCTTCTTTTTGTATCTCTGTATTTCTTGCCCATGCAACACTGGTCTAGAGGGTGTTAGAGACCCATGTGTTAGCAGAACTTAAATGAAGAAGACTCTAATATGCCTTGGTGAAAAATGTCATGGAAATATGCCTACAAGACCGAGGTATCTCCTCCAGTTAATTTGTTTTTCTTCCCTCAAGTAATTGGTTTTCAGAGAAGATCATGTTTTCCTTCCAGAGAAATTCAATAGTAGCGCAGAATTTAATCTTTGCCTATTTTAATAAAACTTAGTATGTAAAACAAAATGTAAGGAAAAGACATTCAAATACAGTAAATTTGATCTCAGAAGTAATCATAAATATAAGACATCCACAGACACAGGAAGGGACAGGGCTGTCAAAAGTTCAGTGAAGGTATTTCCACTGCAATGTGTGGACATGAACATGTATGGCTGGTAGAGATAATAAACACCATCCAGCTGTCAAAGATATGTATATCCATCATTCCACAGGAAAGCTGAAGCCATATGCATGATATGTAAGGTTTGTCTCAAAGGATGAACAGCACATCACTCACAAAGTTTCCTTATGGACAGAACTGTCAGGTTACTGCTGACACTCAAACCTACACTTACACTTTTAGGGAAGTGACACTGCCAAAGAGGAAGAAGGATGCTTGTGGTACAGAAAGAAGGAGACTACAAACAGCAGGGTCTCACTGTCAGAGGCCGGAAGCCATCTGTTTGTGAATCTCTGCGCAGGAAGAGCAAATAGTGAAACGATGACTGTGCTTTTTCTCCACGAACTGTGACCTAATCTTTCTTCTTTTTGTATGCCTTTATTTTCTCATTTTCCTAAGGTTAGCATATATATTAATTTGTAACTTTAAAAAAAATTATCTGTGTGAGTGTGTTTGATCTGCATGTATGCCTATGTTCTGTGTATATGCCTGGTGCCCACTGAGGTAAGATAACCTGGAAACAGAGTTACTGACAGTTGTAAGCCATTATGTGGGTGCTGGAAACTGAACCCCAGTTCTCTGAAGGAGCAGAAAGTGCTCTTAAACACTAATCCATCTCTACAGCCTCTGTTAAGCTGTAACTTAAAGCAATTATTTTAAACTAATAATATCCTAATTAACTTTAAGCCAGTAATAATTATATAGCAAATACATAACTGATATATACATATGTGTGTGCATTGTTCCACCATCTGTTTCATTCTTAACAAATGCAATTTGTTTTCTATAAAATGAAGAGAATGCTTTCCAGATTACAATATTGATCGCTCTAAGTGAATTATGAGCAAACTACACCCTCCCTGGCCTACAATATGGCAGCTTCTTCTGCACATATAGAATGAAATGAATACCACACCACCCTCAGTGGCCATTCAGAAATGTCTCCGTGAACATAAAATACAATAGAACTTTGTTAGAACAGTGTTGGTGATCAGACCTAGCGTTGTGAGCCATGATATTCCAGTCATTTGCCTGACATTTTCATTCCAGGCTGTAAATAAGAAATTCTCTCTTATTGGTTCGCCATCCCCTCAATCTCTGCTCCATTTTTATCCCTACACTTCTTTTAGGTGAGACAAATTTTGGGCCAAAGGTTTTATGGGTGGGTTGGTGTCCCCCTCTCTCCACTGGAAATTCCACCAGGCTAAGGAGGTGGCCATGTCAGGCCCCATAGCTCTCTCTGCTAGGATTCTCAGCTAGGGTCACCCTGTATACTCCTAGGAGCTTCCCCTGTCCCAGGGATGTCCCACCACCACTTCTGTTCCCTCTACTGGTCCTGCCTCCCCCAACCAACCCCCACCCCACCTCCACTCTCCCCATACCTGATTCCCCACCCTTTTGCCCTTCCCACCTCCTCTCCCACCCAGTTCCCTCCTTCCATCTATTTTAGATCTGTATTTTATTCTTTTTCACACTTTTCACACCAGATCTCTTTTTCACACTTTTCTTCGCCAGCTTCTGCTAAAATGGGAGCACACTCTTTCAGAAAATTAACTTGAACTATGAATAAGAATTCACTCTAGAAAGGATTTATTTAACCTCCTCAACACAGAATCCACAGTGGGGGGGGGGAAAGTCACGTTGAATGCATGGCTGCTTTAGAAGTCCCAGAACATTGCTCTTAAACCCTCCCTCCCCAGAGCCTTCCCCAGTGCAATTTCTCCTAGTGTGACTTCTTACATGCATCCGTTTTCCGTGACTTCCCTCATTTCACTGTGTGAAGAGAGAAGAGTTCGGTTTTTTACCACGGCATGGCCACCACCTAACAGGAGACCTGGCACACACCAGGAGTTCATTAGTAACCCATGCCTAGAAAGGCTCAGAGATATTCCTATACAGGTTGTTTCAGGCTATAGTGCTTGACAAGAAGACCCCACACTTGTGTCAACTCAAAGTACTAAACAGAACTCTGACTTGTAAAGTTAGTGTTGTGGGGACTTAGCTCCCAGATGTCCCCATCCTTTTTGAATGGCTTTGTAGATGTGATGAAAGAAAGGCCTTAGAATGAAGAGCCACCCTTGGTTTTCAGGGTAGCCCAGTGTGATCGCTCTTGATGCAGAGCGCCATCTTCTGTCTATAATCGTGAACTGCAGCGTAGTGGCTTTGAAGACAGAGGAATGAAGAGCCAGAGATACTCTCCCTTGGAATCACAGCCCTACTGTCGCCTTCATTCTGAAACCTTTGAGAGTTTGAATTCGGGCCTGTATGATTTAAGGTGTCTCATTGCAAGCCCCTACATTCTGTGACGATAGGGTTATCAGCAACTGGAAACAGACAGATCCCCAATCGCTGGCCCTTCGCAACCCAGAGTGAAGCTCTCCGAACCTCTAATTCTTTTACAAGAATAACCGACAATGGATGCTCACCTAGGTGGGTTCTTGAAAGGATGGAAGGTAAATACGGTGCAATGCCTGTACTCTCCCTGTAAGGTAGGCAGTAGTTCCCACCGCCAAGGCTAGAGTCATGAGGTCCTAGCCCTTCTGCGAAGAGGAGCCGGAGACCTGGCATCTGAGGCTGATGGTTAATGAGTAAGCTCTAATCTGATTAAGGTTTCTGGGTCTTCCATAAATTCTTCTCTAGGCATAGACGTCTATCCCGGCTGCGGCAGTCCCACCCACCTGTAGTAGAAGGTGGGACGTACCGTCAAATGTCATTGCCACCTGTAGCCTGATCCCGGCGGTCCGAGAGATGAGAGAAGAGAGAAGGCAACAGAAGCCTTCTCCAAAGACATTAAACTATATGGTCAGCCCTACTGGCTCGTTTTGAAGCAACTATTTTCATTTGCAAGATCCAATTAATAACATATAAACTATTACCAATTTCCCACAATTAGAGACAGATTTTAGTCAGTGCGCCTTCCTAGCATTTACGATGGGCTTAGAGTGCCGCCTCGTGGCTCTTATGAGTAACAACACAATGATGATTTTTCTCCTTAGAAGGGCAAGGGAGAATCAGCCTGGCTCAGGATTAAAAACCCCAAGGTTTCAGATGACTGACCAGCTCATATTTCATGGTCTTGCCTAAGGGAGGCACATCCCAAGACTTATCTTAGATGACTGACTGCCTACCCCAGCTAAGAATGGAACCAGCTAAATCAGTGTGTTCATTCATTCCATTTACCTCTCAAATAATTTCAACAGTGTATTTCATTTACTGAGACTCTCTTGACAAATTCTTCACCATCACAAGAGAACATAAAACTGATCCTGTGTGTATCTGTGGTCAAAATACCTGAGGGGAAATTTTAAGAGAAAAAACACTTATTGTAGCTCCAGGCCTCAGAGCTTTAAGATGCACGTCACCAGTTCTGTGGATTCTGGATTGGTAATGAAGCAGACTAGAAAGAAAACAAGAGCATGCACAGGAGGAGGCAACTCACCTCATGATGAGAGGAAGCAGCCAGGGAGGAGTGAACCTTCAGAGGTCCAACTCCTGACACGTCGTTCTACCTAACATTTCCAGGACCGTCTGGGAACCAAGAGTACACCATATAAACCCATGGTGATATCTCATATCCAAACCATATCTTTTTTTGCCTTGCTGGTTTTAGACATAATTTTTAATATACAAAATACTGAGTGGTTACTGTTTTAGTTGCTTGTCTTATTGCTGCCACAAAACCTGACAAAAGTAACTGAGGGTAGCTTTGCTTGTTCTCATGGTGGGGATGTTCTTGTGGCAGGAGCCTGAAACAGTTGGCTGCTGGTGGCCTGGGAAACTGGAATGCCCCATTTGCTTGATTAGTCCCAGCCTCCATAAAATGGTGCAGTCAACAATTATAGTGGGTGTTCCCACTGCAGGTAACCCAATCTAGAAACTCCCATGCAGACTTTCCTAGAGGTTCGTTACCATAGTGATCCTCAATCCCATCAATCAAGATTAATCACCACAGCTCCCATCCCTATCAATGAAAAACAAAACAAAACAAAAACACTTGACCTGCTGCTCAGGAAGGAGGGTGTGAGTCTGGGGGCGTAATGCAGGGCCTTCATAAAGAGCAAGCATGAAGGAGACAACACAAAGAAATAGGAACACTACAGACTCTAACATACAGCATGGAAGAAAGTGACAGGGAAGAAAAGAATTCCCTATCCCAAGGGATGGATTTGAACACAAACTGGAAAAGGTAAATTTTCCAGAAGTGAATATAGAAGATACACACTTGTGGAAGGAGGTGCCACAGGCATCATGAAATAGATGCTAGGAATCACCAGGTGCCTGCCAGTCTATATCACTTGTCTTAATAGTCATGCTGAGGCAAAGACCACACACACACACAAACACACACACACACACACACACACACACACACACACACGCACCACAGAAGTAGTTCTGCAGGAGGCACAGCCAAGAGACTTGGAAAACCCCAGAATCACGTGAACACCCCTCCAGAGCCAACAGACAGCTCATGCACTGGAAAGACCAGCACATCCAGGCCAAAAGGTAAACACAAACATGGGGCTGGCTACCTAGAGAACCTAGTCATTGAAACTCTTACAAGAAGCTGACCATCCAGCATAGAAAGATGAGTGAAACTTACCTTGGAGCAGCTCTAGTCGAGTACTAGATAACTCTTTGTTTTGTTTTGTTTTTTTGTTTTTCGAGACAGGGTTTCTCTGTGTAGCCTCGACTGTCCTGGACTCACTTTGTAGATCAGGCTGGCATCGAACTCACAGCAATCCACCTGCCTCTGCTTCCAGAGTTCTGGGATTAAAGGCATGTGCCACCACCACCCAGCCCGAGGACTAGATAACTCTTAAGGAGGGCTGACCCCACTCACTTCTGGGCAGAAATTTAATCCAACAGGAGGAGGGTTACTTGTTTGAACCCCTCTGAGATACTGCACACAAAAGGAATCTATCAAACAGGTTTGGACTGGAGATACCAACAGCAGCTCTCCCATTAGCATGTGCTCTGGAATACCTCTCAAGGAAGGGAAGGATCCAGCACCCATCCCAGGAAGGATCTCCTTTAATTTTAGTTTTTCAGTCTTTGCTCTCGCATTACTAAATCTTTTTTTAAGCTTTCGTGTTGCTTGGTTAAGTTTGGATTGTTCTGTCTATTCAGTTGCATCTTCCCTGCTATTTCTTACCTAAAACCACATTGGTCCCTCTCGTGCCTGTCTGGTGTTCTTTTCCCAGTCGCCTTGTTAATCCCACAGATTTGAGAAGGAAGACCACTGACCATAATCACAGACAAACCAATTAAAGCAAGGTTGATCCATGCACATGGGCTGTCTCCCCCTAAGGAGGGGTTCAACAGATTAGTATTGAACATGGGAAGGATAAGGTTTTTAATTTCGTTTGGTTTTTTTGAGATTTATTTATTTGCTTTATGTATATGAGTGTTCTATCTGCATGTGTTCATGCATGCCAGAAGAGGGCATCAGATCACATTATAGATGGTTGTGAGCCACCATGTGGGCCCTGGGAATTGAACTCAGGACCTCTGGAAGAACAGACAGTGCTCTTAACCACTGAGCCATCTCTCCAGTGGATAATGTTTTTATAGGTCAAGAGTAGTTTTTTCCAAATGGGGAGTTTGGCAGGCAAAAAAAGCCAAGGTGCAGAAGCAGAACATAGGCATAATAAGTTGGTCATAACAACCTTTTGAAACAAAGGCACGATTATAAGGTGGTCATAACAAGGTATAACTTAAAGAACTGTGGAAACTACAAAATGGAGAGATGGTGAGTAATGGAGACACAGTGAATATGATAAGCAAGGGAAGGGAAAGCAAGAGGCAGGGCTAAGAAAACACAAGAAAATAAACAAGAAGAGCAAGAAGGAGGAGATTTTCAAAAGTATGCCTAGCACAGACAAAGTAATCCAGAATATGTGTAATCTGTGCTTAACACATATGTATTACATGTACACATATCTGCAGGGAGCATGGCTCAAGATCTTTAGAGAATACCTAAACTCATAGGCTGACCAAACCGTGTGTTTTCTTATGTGTACATGTACTTTACACACACAGAGTTTATATATTAGGCACAGTAATAACTTAATTGAATAATTCCAACAATAGAATAAAATAACATTACATGTGCCTCTGCTCCTCCTCTTTGAATACATTATTAAGTAAAATAAGGGTCACTTGGCCACAAGCACTGTAATACTGTGACAATCTGGTAATCAAGAAAGCTACTAGTTAGCTATTATGTGGACACACAAAACAAAACACAAGTCACATCCCAGGCCAGAGGCACACAAGAGTGTAGGATTTTATCAGCAGCTTGATAAAATCGAAGTTCTGCTTTCTGATTTTTTTGTCCTCTTAGTGTTCACATGGTTGCTTTCCATGGGTAACAGAAACCATGAAAATCAAAAGTGAGAGTAGTGTGGCACTTCTGTAATCAAAATAATAACTATTCGCACATCAGATTCCACAAAGAAGCCAAAATTACTTTCCCTGCTTCCAAGAGGGACCGGTTACTCACTGACATTATAAACGATGTCTCAGCAGCAGAAGCAGCCTTCACTGTCGGAGCAAACTAGTGAACGCGGCCTTTGAGCATGCGCGTTCTGAGTGACCCTCCTGCTTGTCCTAGCTTCCCACCCTTCACGTTTCCTAGCTCGTTTTCTTTTGAAAAATAGCTCAAGTGTTCTGGATATAATGCGATAAAACTTCTAGTAAGCCAAAAAAAGAAAAAAAAAAGAAAAAAGATATTAACTGAGCCTAGAGATGGAGGAGGATTCCAGCTATTTTAAGAAGCACTTTCTTCAAAGGAATCATTAATGTCTGTCTTAAATTAAAGGGATGGGAGAAAGAAAGTGGAGAGACAGAAAGAAATCGACCAACACATCATCAGTTTATTTCCTGGAGCTGTAATGTAATGGTTCCTTATTAGTCGTAGCATACTTGCTGTTTGTTTCTTTGTTTTGCTCTTGTTAGGCAGGCTAGCTTTACCATACTACCTAATGTGTTTGTTAAGGCAGATGCCATTGTGAAATTTTAACTGTTTCCACTAAATAAGCCAGTGCTCTGACTCTGTTTTCCAAGGAAGAAAATACTACAGTTAGGGCTGACCTGCTCTCCCCTGTAGGCTGGACATACATGATGGTAGGTAGCATGTAGACGTTTTAGGTGGGCAGCAGCTCCCTCTTCCGCAGGTAGGTCACACTGATTATCACAACCCCCACCTCCATCTTGATCTCTCATTTTGGAGGGCCCAGGGGTACTTACAGGAGCCAGTCCAATGTTCTGATACTGTAATGTGACTTCTGAGGAGAACACTTGCTCAAATGATACAGTGTGTCGTTCCGTCGTTCCCTGCAGTTGGCCACTCTGAGAAAGAAGTCTTTCTGCTTTGGGATGCCCTTCCATTTGCATTTTAGGAATTTCCTTTGATTCTCATCACTAGCCTGGGCTTGTTTGTTTGTTTTTAATTATCTTGAGTATATTTCTCACAAGACAAGGGAGCAAAGCCTGGGGTCTTCCACTGCGATCCATGTTATACTGTGGTGTGCGTGGATGGCTTTAGTGAATGTTCCAGGATGCGACTAAAGAGATTTTTCTAGGCTGAGAATGCTCTGCCACAGTAGCCTACTCAGAGCCTCCCCCTCAGAATGAGCATGGTCTGCCTTACTGTACCTTATTTATTTCATTCCTAATTATCAACACGGGGCAGTATTAGGATTCATTTCAAATTATTTTTGCTTCTTTTCAGGATGATATTATTTATAGGTTTGAAAATAAACTTTTTTTATACTTTAGCATTGTAGAGTCTCAACCCGTACAGTAGCTGGACACTCAGTGATAGGGAGGAGCTGGTCTTGCCCAGAACTAACCAACAGAAATGTAATGAGACTGTACTCATAGTTTTAAATTTCTTAGGAACTACATATTTAAAAAGTAAAAAATAGGTAGAATAAATGCCCAATAATGTATTTTATTTAACGCAATCCATTTAAAATAATATTTCTGCATATAGTAAATATGCAATTATTAATGAAATATTTTACAGTTTTATACACCAAGTCCTTGGAATCCAAGCTGTAAATTTCCACCACAAATGTTTTGCCGAGCACTGGTCACAGTGATGCGAGCCTGTAATTCTAGAGCTTTGGGAGCTAAAGCAAGAGGAGTGAAGTTCAAAGTCGGCCTGGAGTGTGAAGTGAGCTCATGTGCTACATAGTGAGCCTCAAAACTTCAGAGAGAGGGAACAAGGGAGGGAGGCAGAATGACAGTTCGGGACATCGAGAAAACACTGGCCCATAGACAGACTCTACAAATTTAATGGTGGAAAGGGCAAAGCCAAGTTGTTGAAATACTTCAATGATTCTAATAAATGTATTGTAAAACAGTTTTTCATTAAATTAGCTAAGGTTTAGCATAATTAAAATCCACTCTAAACAAGCTCATTTCACAAGTTTGATGGAGACTGTGTAGACCACTCCCACTGCCAAAGCTAGCTACACTGTCAGGCTTGTGGGTCATGCGTTTAACTGGGACGGAGAGATAGCATCTCAGATCTTACACGAGGTACCTGTCCATGAAGTTACATGTCTACAGTAACCCTTGACAACTGTTCTGCTTGAGCTATTTCTGTGGGTTGGATGGGTCCCTTAAAAGTTCACAACAGGAGACAAGCCTCAGATTCACGGGCTAATCATATGCAGAGCTAGGACCCTCAGGAGGTCATTAGCCCTGGGGGAGGCTTTCTAAGGAATGGGAACCCACTTAGCCACACTCTCCTCCACACATCACCAGACAGCAGGTACCATGCACATGGACTTACCAGCCTCAAAAACTGAGTCAATTAAGTCTTTTGTGATTTATCCAGCCCCAGGTATTGTTACAGCAGCAGAAAATGGATCAACAGTTATGCTGAATCTTATTCAACTAGAACTTTACCGTTCTGTCAAACTTTAAGTTTGACCATTATTTTTTCTTTTCTTTTTCTTTTCTTTTTTTTTTTTTTTTTTTTTTTTTTTCTGAGACAGGGTTTCTCTGTGTAGCCTTGGCCATCCTGGACTCACTTTGTAGACCAGGCTGGCCTCGAACTCACAGGGATCCGCCTGCCTCTGCCTCCCGAGTGCTCGGATTAAAGGCGTGCGCCACCACGCCCGGCTCCGACCATTATTTTTTCAAGAAGCTTTTTGTTTGGTTCTCTTCCCCAGTGCCTTCTAACTCACTCATGCAGGACATCCACACCAGGCTAGGACTCCCATTGCTGACTGGCTTATTGTGGCGCCACAACTCACTCTTTCTCTGTTTGTTTGTTTGGCCCCAGTCTCTTTTTGTTCTTTGCTTGTGTGTTTGTGGTAATATCTCTTGCTGTGTCTTCACTTACACACCTCTTTTCTTCTGCAGTGTCTTGAGCTATTGTTAATACCCATCCAGTTGCTGTAGGCGTCATGCCTAGCATTTCAGCTTGGGCTTTTTTAATGACATGTGCTTTTCTTCTTATCCCAGGTGTAATTTGCTCACCTTTCTAGCACGTAAGCAGCAGCTGTAGTGATTATATGAAGTGTACACTCAAGAGCCCCTTCAATATTCTTGCCTTCTATTATCCATGCTGGTTTGAGTCTTTTCCTACTCTTTTCTTTTCTTTTCTTTCTTTCTTTCTTTCTTTATTTATTTATTTATTTTATGATTTTTTTTTCTCTATATCTGATTCCAATACACCATTGGGTATCAAGAAGCTCTTTATGCTCCTTTAGCTGTTTAGATATATTTTTATGGATGAAAATTAGTTATGTAGAATCGTCTGATGCTTTCAGGCTCATTTTTAGTTTTCTTTGGATAGACCTAGAAGAGTTTTCAGTATAGGTATAATTTGGCCTCCTGCCCTAATTAAGAAGTCACTCTGGAAAATGGGAAAAATGAAGGGTGTTCCTGGCACTGTGTGATCCGTGGAAACAGTCTTGTCCTCTTAGCCAGCTGCACTGTCAGCCAGATGGGTCATGTGTTTAATTAGGACAGATAGAGAGCATCTCAGATCTTACACAAGGTACCTGTCCATGAAATTTACTTCCCTCATGTTTGTTTACAGATCCATTCAGTAGATATGAAGGGACCCCTCTGCTCATGTGTTTTACCTCTGATAGATTGTTTTGGCTGCCATGTCATTGTCTTAAAACTTACAAACATCAAGAACTTATTCATCACGTTCTGGAGGCAGAGCAGGCCAAGGTCAGGGCAGCAGGGCTGGTGGGGACTCACACTGGATCTGAGACCACCTCCTGGCCATCTTCTTACAAAGATTAAGTTTGTGAACAAGCTCCTTCATATTTAAACTTTATAAGACCACAATTCCCACTCCTAAGATTCTGCCTTGTGGCCTAAGCATGTCCTAAAAGGCCCAACTGCCTGAATCCATCATCATGGATGTGGGATTGCAAGTATGGGAGAAGGAGGGGGCACTCAAACATTCAGACTATAGTTTATGCCTTCTTGCCCTGACACACACCCCTCTCCCCAACACATATTAACTCACCAAAAGCACCTGGTCTGTTCAGGTCCCCTTCAGTGAGCCAGGCCACTGGTGTGCTTTCTGCACCAGTCTCCTTCTCTTAGGCATTGCTGTCCAGTGCTGTCTTTAGTTCAGTGCCTCAATACTGTTGCTTCACAGCCTTGGTCCAATCTTACAATTGTTTATGGGCAGAAAGTAAATCATGTTGGTCTACCAGTTGCTGTGCATTGAGTAAATATTGACAGACTGCCTGCTGTACATGAGAGAGTTTGAAGAGCCCTGGAAATAGACTATTTAAAGACATATAGTCTCATCTCTCACCTTGCTACAGTCCAGCATAAGAAAGCTCTCAGGTGTGATAGAGAGCATGGAAAATGCTGTGAGACTAAGTAGGGTACAAAAACAAAAACAAAGACAAACAAACACACAGTAAAAAGATCTAATTTAGCCCAGGAAATCCAAAAGAAAGATTCCCAAGATGTAATATTTTAGCCAGAATTTAAAGAATGAAGAGAATTTGGTATGTGTGCTCTGAGGGGCAGGAAGAATGCCAAGAGAACCAGCCAGCGCTGAGCATCTGTGGCACAGTGGCACCCCATGCGTCATCCAGCCCAACACTTAGACTTCCAAACCTGAAATAAGAGCCCAGAGACACGCCGGGCGTGGTGGCGCACGCCTTTAATCCCAGCACTCGGGAGGCAGAGGCAGGCGGATCGCTGTGAGTTCGAGGCCAGCCTGGTCTACAAAGTGAGTCCAGGATGGCCAAGGCTACACAGAGAAACCCTGTCTCAAAAAAACAAAAAAAAAAAAAAAGAGCCCAGAGACTGCCACGCCAGTACAGCAACCACAGGGTTGCTGCTCAAATGAGAGAAGAGAACACCAAAACACCTTGCATCCTGGTATTTGTCATTTTACAGTCTATGATATGACATACATGATACCTAATTTTATAATTTATTTTCAATCAAAGATAATTATGGCTAAAATTGTACTCAAGATGTATTTTTAATTGCCATTATTTTAATATATTTACAAAGTGCATGCTGTGAAGCATTTGGAATTTTGTTTTGTTTTGTTTTTGTTAAAGTACAAGAGAGCACAAAACAGAAAAGAATGAACAGTGCTGTGAAACCAAGACAGTCTCATAATGGCTGGTGCATGTCCACTCAGTTTTGTACATGGCTGATCACACCCAGGAGAGTCCCGCTCAGCAGGCTAAACTATTAGTGCTTTCAGACATTTGGGGAGACGCATCCATTGCCCCAATCAAAGCTCAGTGGGCCTAATAAATGTCAATTAAAGCTCCTGGAAGACTTTGAACCATAAAACTCATTTGAAACTATGTATGTATTGACTCACTGGGCTGTCCCAGATCTGTTCTAACATATATTTACTAGCCGGGCGTGGTGGTGCACACCTTTAATCCCAGCACTCGGGAGGCAGAGGCAGGCAGATCGCTGTGAGTTCGAGGCCAGCCTGGTCTACAGAGTGAGTCCAGGACAGCCAAGGCTATGCAGAGAAACCCTGTCTCAAAAAAAAAAAAAAGTAATACATAAAGTGTATTTACTTTTACCATGGGTGGCCTGGGTGCACATAGCTGCCTTGTATTTGCATAAATATTTCCCAACAGTTACCCTAAGTAACTGTATTCCTCAGGGATGGCTTATAAGATGGACTATGTATTAAATGTCAGTAGAATTCAGTTTGATATATATACATAATCAACTAGGTGTGTACCAGGAGCAGAAATACAGGAGAGAACGAAACAGACCCCATCAATCTGGAAGGGTCTTCTAAGATGCTGTTGGCCCTTTCCATTCCCTGACTATGTCAAAAATGACTTAACTGTTACTTAAAAGACAATTACTTATATAAAATATGTCTTTGCTAGCTTCTAAGCTTTGCAAAAGCATTTGTGTCTTATGTGTAGTTCAATAATTTAGGTGTCCAATTTTTCCACTTTAGTTTACGTAGCCCAAGCTGCCAGCTGCTTGAAGTCATCATCTTCCTCTGCTCTCCTGGAAGATGCTAGAACATAAAAATGAGGAAAATCAGTCATCAGTGTCATTTACATAGAAAAAAGGTAGGAATTGCATGTAAAATGTGTCTTTGTATACAAATGAAATATAAATAAGTACTGAAAGCAGCAGGCCTGGCAAATGTTTTGGGAACTGTGTGAACTCGGGTCATGGGAGGGTAACAGACCTGCTTGAGATCGGTGCTCAGAGGACGGCATGCTGGCCTGGGCTGTGCTGGGAGGGAAGAAGAAGGCACATGTGAAAGCTCCATGTTTGTCATCATCTTATTTAATTCCTCCTGCTCTAATTGCTCCAGTTCTGCCAGCAGCTCTTCCTGAACACCGGAGAAAGAAAGAATTATGAAGCTACTGTTTCAGGGGGGTGGGTTCCCTAAACACAACAAGGAGAACATCTGCCACCCGATTGATATGTGGGAAACCAGTGAAACGGAATATTTATTTTAAGACTAAACTTTTTTTGCAACACTGAGCAATGATTAGAAATGAATATTTTGGGTTGTACAAATTTGTTGTAGTTAATCTTATAATACTTCAGTAAACAGCTATTCAAGTAATTTGTGCTGAATATATAATCTCCTCAGGTTCTGGAAATTCACACCTTGATTGTTATTTTTCCAGTATGCTCTTTTTTCCTCTCCTGTTGAGAATCTCTGCAACTTTAATTAAATGAAATAAATAGTTTATTTGAGTTAATGCTATTGAAAATAAAACAAGCATAGGAAAATATATTGCACAGAAAGTTTAAGAAAAAAAGATACCGTAGTTCCTCTATCAAAGCATCAAAGTCAATATCAATTGTGTGTTCTCATGATTTTTTTTTTTTTCAGTGCTGGGTACAGAACACAGCAGTAGCTTGTTCATGCTCTACTTTTTTTTTTTTTTTTTTTTTTTTTTTTTTTTTTTTTGAGACAGAGTTTCTCTGTGCCACCTTGGCTGTCCTGGACTAACTTTGTAGAACAGGCTGGCCTTGAGCTCACAAGGATCCGCCTGCCTCTGCCTCCCAAGTGCTGGGATTAAAGACTTGCACCACCACCGGCCGGCTCATGCTTTACTTTTTAATTATGTCCCCAGCCCATGTGGTTGTGTTAACCAAACTTCAAAATTAGAGTAATGCATTTTTCATTTGCAATGGCCCCAACATGTTAAGATGGCTGCCTTCATCTTAATGCATCCTGTACCCTGCACCTGTAGAAAGCTAAAGTCGGCTTGAGACTTGAAGGATGTGGGTCACCTCTTGCCTAGTCTGAGATAGCTCACAGCAACTAACTTGGGAAGCCCTCCAGCATACATCAGCCCTTCCAGAAGGGAGTAGTTGTAGAAACAAGACTTTTCATTATACTTCAGAAGCTGACACCATAAGAAACTGTAGAGAGCCAAAAGGCAGAAAGAGAGGCTTGCCTTAGGTGGGACCATGCTTATTCACAGCAAGGGGGCATAGTGTCACCCACGTGTGTACATGGGCAAAATGCCTACAGAAGAAGATGAGATGTGGTCCCTGATAGGGGCAGAAATACTTAACACGTTCTCTACAACGGAGGCTGGGAAGTGTAGTCTTTCAGCAGAAAACTATCAGAAAAGATCTATCATAACTGTATATCCATCCAAATAGATTCCTTAGTTATATATTTGCCCATCATTTAACAAATTTATTGAGATCTGATTCCTGGTCAGAGCAATGGTAAACCAAGTACCCACTACATCCAGGGAGCCTATCCCTGAATTTATGCACATACACATTTATATTATATGTGATTATTTTGTTGCTGTTGTTTGTTTTGTGACAAGGTCTCTTTTCATATCTCAGGATGGCTTTGACTTCACTACATAGCCAAGGCTGACCTTGAATTAACAATCCTGCACTTCTACATAGGGCCAAACAGTAATATTTTGGGCTTTGTGGGCCAGATACCTTCCTGTTATAGGATCTTCTTTCTTATTTCCTATAGTTCAAGAGGCTGGAAAGCACCCTTGCCTTGAAGACTACACAAAAATAGCCATGGCCAACTTGACCTCCAGGCCATGTTTTGCCAACCCCTTATGTATATGAGTGTTTTGCCTACATGTGTGTGAGTGTACCACATGTGTACCTGGTGGCCACAGAGACTAGAAGAGGATATCAGATCCCTTGGAACTGGCAATATGGATGAGTTTGATCCACTCTGAATGCTAATAATAGAACCAAGCTCCTCTGCAAATACAACCAGTGCTCTGAACCTCTGGCCCATGTGCTAAGCCCCAGATCACTACCATTTTCTAACATTACTTGCCGCAAACTGTTTCCTAACACTCCTGGGCCACATCTTCATTTTTTAGACTCATCCTCCATCATATGACATAGAAACAGGAAGCTGCGCTATTCTGTCCCTGTGGAATATGGCTAACACCATACTCATCCTGGACATGTGGCTTGGCTGGAACCACTGGTATTCTCACGGTGGGCACCACCAATGTAACTACAGTCTTCCTGGGCTGTGGGACTGAATAGTGTGAATGGAACGGGAGTGTAAATGACGCCACTCCACAATTACACAATTACTTGTTTTATAGGCTGAGTAATAAACAGAGGGAGCCTAACTCCTAATTTAACAGCCACAGAGCACAATCCATCTGCTGCCTGGAGAGTGACACCGCTGCTGCATTTGGCCAGATGTGAGAGCTCAATTCCTCATAATGAGACTATTTATTCTCCACCCATTACAAGTCACTAATTTTACATAATCATGTGCTGTTCTCTTCTTCCTTAATAGCTGAAAACCTAATTAAGAAGCTGTTTCCCAAACTAGTCATCTTTCCTGGAAATCAGCTACTAACACCTCATTTCCCTCCTAGAAAATTCACTTTCTATAAATATAATTTATCTGCTAATCAATGAGCAAGTTGTCTGCATCATGTGATCGGAAGCTGCCCTCCATGGCAGCCACAGGACCACACTCTGTAGTATTGCACCCACCTCATCAAAGCCACTGGCAAACTGAACCCTTTGAGAAAATGCCTCAGAGATTTCCTGGGCAATGTCCTGCTGCTCTGTTATATCTTGCATCAAGTCGTCGATCTTGTCTAGATCTCTGGGAAACAGTTTGTTAAAGTTTTAGAATTTCATCCGACACTTACGAACCTTGGCTTAATTCTATATGAAAACCAGTTAATTTCAGATATACTCATTAGGTATTTCAGTACCATAACAAAAATTCCTGGTCACCAATGTAAAAAACAAAAACAAAAAAAAATGAAAAAACAAACAACTAACTTTCATGTCAAAAAAATTTAGTAATTCTGTACAATCACATGCATTTTCAATATTACTTTCTACCTTTGAGAATCACTTGAAATAACATAATTTTGTCATTAACAATATTTGTAGATCAGTTTGGAAAGTGCACGTGGTAGATAGAACATATGTGGCACCACTTGACTGAGATCACAAGGCAGCTCTCACTAATCTTTAAACAGGAAAATCACTTTATATAGCACAGTAGTTCCGAAATGCTGACTCCTTGAAGGTTTTCCCCTGTAGACTGTGTGTGGGAGGGAACTAAAGACAGCAGGACTTGAGCCAGCATGCCCTCACGGAGGCCACAACCTCAGCAAATGAAGACAGGGAGGTCCAGGCTCAGGGCAGCTACTTCAAAGTCTTCCTGGTGGACAGGTCAGGTTTTGTCTTGTTTTTGTAACAGTGTTTCTGAATCATTCCTCCAGCGCAGAAAGTAGGCCAAGCAGGTTAGCTAGAAGAGAAGTGACAGTGTCCTCCATAATTAACTGGCCTCAGCTCTGAAAGTTTGAGCCCAGTGGAACTCATGTTTTCGTCAGTTTCTCAGACTCTTACCATACCGAAAAGAATTATTTTGTCATTTTCCTACCTCCCTCTATGCTCAATATTCATTAGGGTTGTAGTAAATGTATTTATTAAAGTGAGTACAAGACATGTATGGCTGAAGTTTGGGACTGTGACTGAACATCTGTCCAAAAGGGCACTATCATCTGATGCTACTAAGGGAGGTAGCCAGAGCCAAAGCTGGCTTTGCACTCCACTTCATTCAGCACTCAGCTTACCACAACTGGGGGGGACCAGGAGTCCAGCCATGCACACACTGATCCCTGAGGTTCAAGAACAACAGCTGCTTGATGAGTTACCGAGGCAAGATGTTCTTAAAGAGGTCTTCACAACCCCAGCTGTTTCTGTCCCCTCTTCCCATTCTCTGGAACAACATCTGTCTCTCAGCACTTGCTGCTTTTCTAATCTTTTGGACAGAAATGTACATAATCTGCAAAGGTCCCAAGGTCTGCGTTCCTCACCGAGAACGCAGACCAAATGCATTCAAAGTACTGACTGAGTGTTCACTGTGTGTCAGGAACTGTGCTAGGTATATCTAGTATCTCACTGAATTCCCAATGACCAGACCATGTAAGTAAGAACTTACAGGTGAGGAAACTGAGTTGGAAGAAAGTCATTTGCCAGGGTACATGGCAATTGTGGAAACAGGATTACAGCAGAACAAAACAAAACAACCTATAAACCCCAATTTTTGTAACTAATATTTTATGTCAGTGGTTTTCAAATATTAGCAAGTGTCAGTCCTGGCCTGGAGAACTTGGTTAAAAACAAAGGTCTAATCTCTGTCTTGTTTGAGGGATGTTGGGTTTCTGCAACCTCTTGAATCACTTTTAGCTAGATGATTATGATGCCCACCAAAGTTTGGCAATCACTATTCTACAGTTCTTACACCCTCACTGATGTTGGCATTGCTAATGGTTTTCACAGATGGGATTTCATAAAGGAACTGAGAAATGTTGAAAGGAAATTTCTATTATGTTTTTCCTTCAATTAAAAAAAAACTGTCACTGTAAGTTTGAAACTATCTCTAAGAGAACATTCAATTCAATACACTGAACAGTGACCCAGTCCCACCAAAATCATAATATAACTTCAAAGCATTTCTCAACATTGAAGATGAGGAGGCTGAGTCACACATGTTTTCATGAACTGCTTTCATGGCCTTGGCTGCAAAGCCCATGTTCCGTAAGACCTCAGTGTTGGTGTGCGAGTTCCCTAGCGCTTCTCGCTGGAACTCGATGGTGGAAAGTGTGCCGTCAATCTGAGTGAGCTGCTTCTCAAACCTCTTCCTCCTCTTCAGGGCCTGCAAGGCAGCTACATCAGGAAGAAATTAAGGTTTGTATCAGAAGAAACAGCCTCAGATGCAGGAGAAACAGACTCAGAACTGTTGACACCTGAAGACAAAGAGCATATTAAACAATCCAGAGGCACCTACAGGGAACATGTCACTCCATCTCCACCAGTCATTCTCTCTCAAACACCCTGCTATTCTTTCTTCCAAATATCTGACAAATGTAAGAGGGTAGGAAGCCAACTTTCCTGTTCACTAAGTATGCCACAGAAACATTGATGCTAATGCTGGATTTTGGGTGAGGTATAGGTTAGAGATATTAAGAAAAGCCATACAAGGGTGGGACTAATGGGATACAGGTCCAAGTTTCAAACACATTACAAAAGAATGCCTTAGGGGGGAAAATAAAATATAAACTTAACAAAAAAAAAATCATTGGAGAGATGGCTCAGAAGTTAAGAGCACTGGCTGTTCTTACAAAGGTCCTTAGTTCAATTTCCAGCAACAACATGGTGGCTCATAACACTATCATGAGATCCGGTGTCCTCTTCTGGCCTGCTAGCACAATGCAGGCAGAATACTGTATAAATAATAGATAAACCTTGTTTTTTTTAATCCCTTGGGCACAAAACGCTGGGTTTCTCTTTACTCAGCTGGTGCCACAAAAATGCAACCAGTCAGAATTACCTGCAGCCTGTTACTTCATAAATACTCTCATTTGCATAGTTAAAATTGCATGGTGGAAAATAGTAAACAAATTTTCTTACCACAACCATACAAGGACTCTTTCGGCATGGCTACCCAGGAACCATCAATTGAGTACACATGACATAGTTTAAAGTTGTTTCATAAAAGCCATTGGTCTCAGAGATATGGAAATGAGTATTATAGATAAAAGGGTGCTGTAGCATCCAAAACATTTATGTAAAGCAGCAATGGATATAGTTGTATTTCTTAACAAAATACAAACTACCTAACCTATTTGGTTTTTTTATTTTGTTTATGGTCTTCTTTTTCAGGTGGATAGAAATGCATCCCTTGCAGGAGTTGGTATTTTCCTTCTACCAGGTGACTCACATGAATTAATCTCAGGTCCTTGGATTTAGTCTTACCTTCTGAGCCATCTCACCAGTCCTACTTTTTTTTTTTTTTTAAAGTACTTCAAGGTCAGCCACTTTGGCTTTTTTTTTTTTTTTTTTTTTTTTGGTTTTTCGAGACAGGGTTTCTCTGTGTAGCCTTGGCCATCCTGGACTCACTTTGTAGACCAGGCTGGCCTCGAACTCACAGCGATCCGCCTGCCTCTGCCTCCCGAGTGCTGGGATTAAAGGCGTGCGCCACCACGCCCGGCTTGCCACTTTGGCTTTTAAAATATCATATGTCAAACTAAGTTTTACTTTTTATTTTGTAATTAATTAATTAATTTTGAGACAGTGTTTCTCTGTGTATTTTTGCCTGTCCTGGATTCATTTTGTAGACCTGGCTGGCCTCGAACTCACAGAGATCTGCCTGCCTCTGCCTCCCTGAGTGCTGGGATTACAGGTATGTGCCACTACACCCTGCTCTAGTTTTACACTTTTATATTACTGTTTTAATCACTTTTGTTCTTATCTGCCTGGTTGATTCATTCTAATTTCTCATGAATGTTCTCTTGGCATAATAAAGCTTGATCTTATACTGTTCACCCAGAAGGGACACACACCTGCAAAGACATGTTTATCTTGGTGGTCAATTAGTGAAAATCATATTTTGGAACAGAAGCTTTCTTTCTCTTTATATTTAGTCTTGAGCTATTTCTGTAGATCAGAACCCTGATATCTACCTCTGTCCTCAGTTCTTGCACTAATAATGAGCCACTGCCTTGACAGGCTCACTCGCTCTTTCTTTTTCTTTTTCTTCTTCTTTCTTCTTCTTCCTCCCCCTCTTCCTCCTCCTCCTCTTCTTCTTTAGACCAGGCTGGCCTCGAACTCACATCAATCCTCCTGCCTCTGCCTCCCAGGTGCTGGGATTAAAGACCTGTGCCACCACACCCAGCTCAAGGTTGGGTTTCTTTTTGGGAGAGAAGAGGTGCTTGTGGTGAGGATGCCTCATGTTATCAAGTAGCTGCAAACCAAGTCAACTATTGGACAAGACACAGATCAGATGCACTAAATTCTTTCTTCCACAAGGTGGCGCCCCATACTTGGTGATGCACATCCTCATTTCTTCAGGCCAAGCGCATGACCACTTTTGGCCAGAAGAGGTCGCAGCAGCACCACTCTTTTGTTTCCACTACCATGCCTTACAAAGTGAAGAACATAATTCTGGTTAGAATGAGAAAAGTAATATTTTACTTCCTGTCACTAGTATGAATTATGAGTTGACAAGGGGCCCATTCTACCATAAAATATTATGTTGAAAGTTTTGTTGGTAGTTACTAATATAAAGTTATAAGACAGTGATCCGCCTGCCTCTGCCTCTCAAGCGCTGGGATTAAAGGTGTGCCCCACCATGCCTGGCTTTGTATTTATTGAACATCACAGAAAGCATCACGTGGGGAAGTAATGAGGAATACTTTACCAAAATCTTTAACAGAACTTTACAAGACATTAAGTCACTGACACCAATTGATTCCTACTTACTCAGAAATCAAAAATTACTTAACACATCATTGTTTACCAACTAATATGCATGTGGCAGCACTACCTTTCATCCTGCCTGAGTACCCACCCTCCTGCTGCCCCAGCCTGGAACAAGCTGCTGGGCTTTGGGTCTTGGCTCTGTTGTCCACTGTGTCCCCTCCTCCTTGTCTCATGTTGACACTGCTTCCATTCAAATACAAAGCATCAGCGTTTACTGTCTAAAAATGTCTGTTTAGCTTAAAAATCTCCAGAAATTTCTACATATACTATAGACATCACTGTCAGGAGACAACCTATGGCTGCAGTCTCTCCCCTCAGGATCATCCCAGGCAATAACAGGCAGAGAAGTTTGTCACTAGGGAAGTATGGCTGTATGTAATTCACAGGCCAAATAATTTTTTGCATTGGGCATGCTTAGACTCTTACCTTTCTATAGTTTGTCATGGATCAGAAGAATAAGGACTATATTTTTATTTTATTTTATTTTATTTTATTTTTTTGAGACAGGGTTTCTCTATGTAGCCTTGGTTGTCCTGGACTCGCTTTGTAGACTAGGCTGGCCTCGAACTCACAGCGATCCACCTGCCTCTGCCTCCCGAGTGCTGGGATTAAAGGCGTGCGCCACCACGCCCGGCTGTTTTAAACCTTCTTTACTGTGTTTTCTTTGTGAGAATATAAAGGGAAAATTTAGCATCCACTTACCAGTAACACACCTTTTACAGCTGTAATTGTTATTAAAGGGAAGATCTATTTGCCTCATAGAAAAACATTATAAAATAACAGTAAAGTAGAAATGGAGACATTAAACAGTAGTTCAGAGCCCAGAGATTCTTGGGTGAGGGCTAAGAGTTAGATCTTTAGGCCTGTGGAGCTGAAATGGTGGTCTTTGGTTTCTAAATAATGAATAAAACAATTTCCTCCTGAGAATATAAATAGTTGGCATCACTGTGGATTGCGGGGTGAAAGGCTTTGCTTACAACCCTCTGTGACATCTACAGGTCCAAATTCCTAAATATGCAGACCCACTCACGAAAAGTGCAGCTGTGAAAAGGGAGCACTTTGTAGAGCATGTACACCTGGCATCACACCTGTGCCACACCTGGAAATAGTCATGTTCCAGTTCCAAGTTCACAGAGGGCTCCGCACACCCCTGCTAGCTTTTGTTTTATGACTCCACAACCCTTCTTCCCTTTTCAGCACCTTTCTGCTTCATGGCAAAGCTCTCCATTCATCCTAAAATAAGCCTGTTTGCGGTGTTTTCTCTCCATTCCACAAAGTTCACACCTGTCTGCCCAGCTATCTGTGTCTCTGTATGCGCCTCTCTCCATACACATAAAAACAAAACGCCTTAGCAGCACTAGCCTATTTATGTTAACCTGACTCTTCCCAGAAACTAAGCCCCTACCCCTCCCTCACTGTTTATTTATGCGTTCAGTATTCATTCAGTAAACATTTGTTGACCATCGGCCGCAGTGCTTGATGCTTGGCCTGGGAATGGAGCAGTTACATGACAGAAAATGTCCTATCTGCCCAGAGCTAACATTCCAATGGGGGGTTATTTGAAATAGAAAAATATAGGAATTAAAGACAATAAAATACAGCAGGTAACTGAACTTTATTAGTGTCCTCCTTGTACTATAATTTGTAGAGAAAATCCAGAATATTGAATTATAAGAAGTAACAGAGCTAGGGTTACAGTCAGTGCTAGAGTACTTGCCTGGCAATCACAAGCCCTTGGTTCAATTCTCATTGCCAGAAAGAAAAAAGGAGAGAAGAGGGGAGAACAAAGAAGATGAAAGAAAGTACTGTGTCCCAGGACAGTGCAAGAGGGAACTCCAGGTTCCTCTTTGTGACTTTGCTGGTTCAATTCACAAGTGTGGAGTCTTGTTTTCACACCAAAACACAGAATCTGGGGCTCCTGCCTTGCCTGGAGTTTTGCTTGAGAGCAACAGAGAAACTGGTAGTTTTATAACACCATAAATATAGTCCACAAAATGATTGGAAACTTTGTTTTGTTTTTTATTCTTGTGTATATTAGAGAACATTAGAATGTCGTGTAATCTCTAAATCAGTAATTGTTAATCTGTGTAAATGTTAGGACTTTATTAATCTTATATATTAAATATGTTTTATTTATTAAATTTGTTGGTCTTTTAAATAAAAGTTTTAGAATAAAAATCCATCCTAATCCAAAATGTCTTGGAGACCTGTTATTATCTCCTTAGTTTAAAAAGAGATAACAAGAGGTGATTTTTGTTTGTATTGTTTTGTTATTTTTTTAAAGATTTATTTATTATGTAAACAGTATGCATCAGATCACATTATAGATGGTTGTGAGCCACCCTGTTGTTGCTGGGAATTGAACTCATGATCTCTAGAAGAGTAGTCAGTGCCCTTAACCGCTGAGCCATCTCTCCAGCACTATTTTTGGTTTTTTGAGACAGACTTTCCTCTGTGTAGCCTTGGCTGTCCTGGACTTCCTCTGTGTTTTTAGGCTGGCCTCGAACTCTCAGCTATCTGCCTGCCTCTTCCTCTGGAGTGCTTGGATTAAAAGTGTGTGTCAACATGCCCAGCAATAAGAGTTGATTTGAAGTTATATATAAGTATACAATAACAAATTAAGATTGCCTATGTATAGATTTTTAGTTAATAACCTTTTTGTTACAGGTTTTCACAAGAAGTTTTTTCATTTGGAATTTTATCTTTGCCCCCAACCCTCCCCACATGGTCTTGCATATGTTGAGAAAGAAGCTTTACATTTTATCAGGAATTTTGAATATCCTTGACTTAGAATGAGTGAAAATTTTTGTAAGTAAGTAATGTAGTAGAAGATAAAGAGCTAGAGACCTTTGATTATACTTAACCACCTTAATTTTTACATAAATATTTTTAGTATAAAAAAATTGAAAATAACCTGAGATGTAACAGTAACAAATAAATTTACCATTTGTGTAAAAAAAAATTTTTTTTTTTTTTTTTGGTTTTTCGAGACAGGGTTTCTCTGTGTAGCCTTGGCCATCCTGGACTCACTTTGTAGACCAGGCTGGCTTTGAACTCACAGCGATCCACCTGCCTCTGCCTCCCGAGTGCTGGGATTAAAGGCGTGCGCCACCACGCCCGGCTCTTGTGTAAAAAAATTTTTAAAGGGGTGTTAGACAATATCTGATGCCCTTACACAATATGGACAAAGGCTTTCCCTTCATATATTTTGATATTATCCATTTATATATGTATTTACCTATGTATTTATATATGTATTTACCTATGTATTTATTTATTTATTGGTTTTTCCAGACAAGGTTTCTCTATGTTATCTTGGCCATCCTGGACTCACTTTGTAGACCAGGCTGGCCTTGAACTCACAGCTATCCACCTGCCTCTGCCTCCGAGTGCTAGGATTAAAGGTGTGTGTCACCATGCCCGGCAGTTTTCTTATCCTACATTGTCCTTAGTTCCTTTGTCCATTTCCTCACATTTCCATACCATCAACCATTTTCCTTGTGCTTATCTTCATGACACTGTGTTTTGAATGTTGGATATTATTTAAATTGCTCTTTTTAGGGGATACAGCTATGATTGTGATTGGCATTAGTACTTTTTAAAGAAAAAATAATTTGTTTTGTGAATGAGACCAAAAGAAATTGGAATTTGGGTGTTGGATGTCTTTTGTCCTGCATTTTTTAGCCTAGGAGGCTTGTATTCCAATATAACAAGCTAGGCTGCTTATCTTTTATATGAAGGGTCCAGAATTCACTATAGGACTCAGATATTGGGGTGCAGCAGCCTACTAGACCCAGTTCTGGTTTAGGCTGGCAGCAAGAACTCTGGGAGGCTTGCAGAGCAGAGCCAGGGCAGCCTGACAGTTGGAGCTGTGAAGGAGAGATAAACCTGTTTTTTACGATCCCAAGCCTGGGATAGGAACACTCTTGTGAGAGAACAGGTGAGGTTAATCCACTAGAAGACCAACCACCTCCTGCGGGAGCTTGATTGTTGCCAGCTGAAAAGATCCCGTGAACAGGCTCTGGGAGGAGATATCTAAAGGAGCCCAGAACTGGAGGCGGGGCCTTGGGAGACTTGGGATAGTTTTTGTTTTTCAGTGCTCCACTTTGAGACCCTCCTAGAGAGACCGCTTGAGGGAAGGCTTTTGGGCTCCAGCTCCTGCTGAGGTTCCGGGTTCTGGTTACTCCAGGTTCCAGCAGAAGAAATCCTGCTGATTATGCCAGGAGAATCGTTCCTCGGAACTGATATCCTTACGGTATTGTTACTGTGTTCTTTAATCCTCTTCTCCTGTCGTTTTGGTTAGCCAGGTTATAAGTGAGTTAAGAGAACTGAGCCTACAGAGCTGTGTGGCCTGCAACTTGAGAAGGAGGTGGAGGGACCAGTCTCTGCAGGGCAGGGACACTAAAAACCAGGAGAGTGACAAGGAAGAGAAAAAATCTGGGTGGCCCTTGAAAAGTTTTAGGGGAACCATGTGACTGGAACTGAGGGATAGTGGGTGGGTCTTTATGAATATGCACCATTTCCTTCTGTGGATGGGAGGCATGTGGGGGCAGGTTGTTTACAGAAACCCAACAACTCTCCTCAGATGCAGTTTCCTGGCTGCGGGCCTGGGACAGTCACCAGTCAGCAGCACAGTGTCCCTGGACCCTCCCAGGTCAGAGGGGTTGCTGCATGAGAAACAGAGGAAGAGCAGCAGCGTGATTTCCTCAGCTGCCTTTTGTTTGTTTGTTTGTTTGTTGGGTTTTTTTGTTTTGCTTTTGTTTTTCAAGACGGGATTTCTCTGTGTTTCCTTGGCTGCCCTAGTCTCACTTTGTAGACCAGGCTGGCCTTTAATTCACAGTGATCCGCCTGCCTCTGCCTCCTGCTCTTAAGGATGCCACTATCACAGTTCTCTTGATGATATCTTACCATTGTCGGGTAGGGGGTTTATTGTGAGTTTTTAAAAATTTTCTTTTATGGTTGCTAGAATAATTTTCATAAAATCATCTCATGGATCATTTGCAGTATGTGTATTTGCACACCGGGTTCACTGCTACAGCATTTACAAATCTCGAATTCAAATTCACTCATGCTTTCTTAACTCCCCTGTTCCTCTATTTGCCTATTCAAGAGTGTGTCCTTTGTCCTGGGGTGTAGGCATCCACAGAAAGCTTTGTACATGTTGGTGCTATGTGGAACCAGTGCAGATTTGATTGAATCAGAAAATATACTTTATAAAGCACCATAGTTATGGTTTGAAGCATTAACATCTTGAATGTGAGCACAGCATTCAGAAATGTGTCTTCAATGCTGAGTTATTAATGTTATACCTTGGGTCTGATGAAAACTGAAGATCTGACTGCTCCAGGGTATGGTTGAGGTTTATTCTATGCCGTGTTCATCCTAAGATTCCCAGAAGAAAAACCAATTTCACCACTTGAGTGCCCCAGCCCGCGGGGTGTTCAAACGGAACCTGGGAGGGAGATGCAGGACCGAAAAAGAGACAGGACAGGGAGACACGAAGAAATGAGGGAAAGTCTGTATTCTGATCAAACCTCCTTTATTGAAAATTTTCACAGGGTTTTTATAGGGTCTCAGAGAGGCAAGGGCATGGTTGCTATGGAAACCTAATGGCAGCTATTCTGCTCTCTAGCCCAGTAGTAAAAACTTCCAGCTAAGGGAGTAAACTTTGAGAGAATGTAGCTGTAGAGGTGATAAGCAAGCGGGTTCCTAGGGGCTAATGAGGATGTTCTGCTGTATATCTCAGTAGTAGAAACTTCAAGGACAGGGAGGTAAGTTCTGAGGAATGTAGCTGCAGAGATAAGACAAACAAGGGTTAGGGACCTGGTGGTGTGGCCTTGGGCTGACCCTCAGCTTGCTACATGCCAAACATAAGTGTAGAAAATGGAGTCTACAGGCAAGGTGGAACTGCCTATGTTTTAGGCCAAGAGCCACTAAGGGTGGCCCCCTACACTTGAGCAGGTAATAATATAAATAGTAAATATTGACCAAGAAATGGACTTAGGTCAAGAGCTACAGGGGCTTATGAATACAAACCTATATGCCACCATACTTTCCCATGTGGCTTTGTTATTTTTGAAGAACTACAACTCCCAGCATTCCAGGTCGCTAATCTTGTTCTTGGGCAGGTGGTATTTGCAGGTCGATTTTGGGCTTTACAGTATGAGGGAGAAAACAGCCAGATGTATCTAGAAGGGTCCAGACTGAGCCAGCTCTTGAGAGGACCGAGAGGGGAGGAGATGGGGACAGAAGGAGAAGGGAGGAGAGACTAGGGGTTACAGAGGAACCAGGCAGCAAGAAATTACCTCTCAAAAAATGTCTTCTTTAATATGTTAATCTTTGTCCTGAGAGCATGACATCAGTCCACACTGTTATTATAGATAGAAAACTCAATATAGATTACAACAAAATTAGAATACACCTTTTGAGTGGTTGTGATTGCTAACTTAAATCAGAAAACTGTTTCCTTGGTTCAAGGAAATCACTGTGCCTGTGCACATGTGGCCAAACTCTTGTTATGAAACCCATGTCTTGTTAACACTGAGTTTTTTTACTGTATACTTCTTGCAGGAGTGGGAATGCCTGGACCCTGGCCTCAGGGCTTTTTGTCAGAGACCTCCTTTGGTAGCAGTGCAGCAGTCTGGATTCTGTGGGTCAGGATCCAGTTTTCTTGCAGTCTTCCTGCCTCAGGCTACCCGGGAAAATGGTTCTGCATGTGTGTAAACTGTGTGTGAGTGAGTCTCACATCTCATAGACTAAGTGAAATCCTCAGTGAAAAAGAGACATTTTTATGATATTTTGTCTTTGCTTCATGGTTATCCTTTTGGTAGGTGTTAGCATCTTTCAGTTTTGTTCCATGAAAGTAAGTGCTTTGCACCTCTTTCCCATGGGCAGGTTTCCTCCTGCTCGGCCAGATCTGCTCACCTGTGAATGACAACTAAGAGCCCTAGATAGTGAGGACAGAGATTGCAGCAAAGGATCCAGGTATGTTAGACAGATTGAGCATGGTGTGGGGTGGCTCTGAAGTGACAATAGGAACAGGACATGAAATTGATTTTGCAAGATTCTATTTCATTAATGATTCTGGAAATTTTCACTGAGGATAATGTTAGATGTGGTAAAATGGATTCCCCATTATAGGCAGTACAGTAAGCATTCAGTAGTTCCCTGTATTTGATTAGTTTCCAGTCTCTGAAGTAACTGTTGCCCATTGAAAACAAAGTCTCTGACCCAGACTGAAAGCAGCCCTGGCCTTGGGTGTGAACCAAGCCATTTGTGTGTGTAGCAAATGTCATAGTGGATTCCTTTCTAGGGCCTGTGACCTTCCTTATCATTTGCTTTGGTCAGGTTCCAAGTGTAATCTGTGCATTTGCCCCTCTGTGCAATTACCCTCATATTGAACCAGAAAAGCTTTTGTTACTAAAAAGAGTTTTGCCAGTATGGCTTCAGTGGGCATGTCTGACAGATTGGGATTGTAGCACACAGGATCCAAATTGGGATGTGACCACTGATGACTCTGCCCTCCTCCTCAGTCTGCATAGCTATTTTTGACATTGTTAATGGTATTACTATGTAGTCCAAGATATCTGAAGACAGTGTGAGTGGTTTGATTGAGGTTTCTTCTTCTTCTTCTTCTTCTTCTTCTTCTTCTTCTTCTTCTTCTTCTTCTTCTTCTTCTTCATCTTCTTCTTTTTCATTTTTATTTTTATTTTTTTATGACAGTATTTCTCTGTGTAATCTTCACTGTCCTGTACTCACTTAGTAGACCAGGCTGGCCTCTAACTCACAGAGATCCACCTGCCTCTGCCTCCTGAGTGCTGGGATTAAAGGTATGCGCCACCACTGTTGGACTGAGTTGTTGTAGTTGTTTTCCTTTAAGGAGATCCATTTGCTTTCTGACTTTATTGTCCCCTTAATTCTCTGTCAGAGAACCATATACTCACTGATGCACTGTGTTGAGTTAGTCCTGATTAGAATGGAATTATTCCAGTTGTCCTTTTTGACACTGTTTGCTTTAGCTTTGTGTCTGACTGTATTCTTCTGAGGTATGTTCCTTCTGTCCTCATATCTTGAGAGGTTTTAAACTGAGAAAATGTCATATTTTACCATGGGGCTTTAATGTATCTATTGACATAGCCATTTTTATTCACTGAGTCTACATATTTGGTGTCTTACATAGATTCGTTTGTAGGTGTTGAAACAGCCTTGCACTCTTGGTGTGAACTCAATTTTTCCATTTCTGTGTTATTTGGAGATGATCTCTGTGTCTGTGTAGATCCTGGCAACTGCTCTATGATTTCTTTAATTTTTTCATATATTTGTTTGGGCTCCCCTGCTTTGTGAACTGAGGTAAAGCCAGCTTTGCATGAGGGCTTTCTATTGCTCCTCTTCTTTGTATTGTATGCAGTGTTCTCCTTTTGGCATTCGTATAAGGTTTGTTGATGGAAAGGAGAATTCCATGTTAATCTGTCCAGTCCTCAGACACTGTTGGCGGAAACTCTTACTGCCTCAGTCTCAGCAGCTGCTTGCTGTGTGTCGTAGCTGTATCATGTAGGAGGCTGATTTAGTCACTTGTTTCTAGGAACTCAGCATGTCTTCTTCAGTTGTGGTTTATGTGACTTTCCACAGCACTGCACAAGGTAACACTGAAGTCCTTGTCAAATCTTGCAGTATCCCCATGTTAGCTCTACTTCTAATACATATAAATTCACTTTTCCAGTTTGAATTAGGTGAATGATGCTTTGCTAGTACTTTAGTCTCTGCACCAAAACAGTTCTGTTATGTTGAATCATTGTACTATCTTTGAGTCTCTATCTAGTTCATTAATCTCCGCATAGCCTTACTATTATCTTTCTACATACTATTTCAGATTCTTTTCATGCTTGTAAAGCTCTCACGCACATAACTCTGGGCAAATATCTTTCATAACCTGAGCCTCTTGCTGTCAAACTTTTTGACTTCTCTTTGTCACCCCACTTGTGTGTGATTGTCTTTCCTGAGCTGTCACTCCTCTGATGCTCTAAGAAAGTGTCCTTGGTGCTCCATCATTTCTGACTCACTATTCAATGATTTAAGAGTCCACAGTAGCTACTTAAGGAACCATTAAAGGGCAGATGTGACTCAGCAGTTAAGGGCAGTGGTTGTTCTTGTAGTTTCCAGGTTCAGTTTCCTGTGTCTGTCTGGGGACTTGACATCTTTCCAGAACTCAAGTTCTGTGGCGTCTGTTACTCTCTTGATCTCTTTCAGTTGTCTTATTGCTCTAGGTAGAAATTCAAATAAAATATTGAATAGATGGGAGAATGGACAGCCTTGTGTTGTCCCTGATTTTAGTGGAGCTGTTTTGAGTTTCTTCCCATTTAATTTGTTGGTGGCTACAGGCTTGCTGCAGATTTCCTTTATTATGTGTTGGAGGTGGGTCTGGTGTATTTTGATGCTAATTACTGCTTGCCAGCTTGTATCTTGCCTAGGAGCCTAACCTGTTTGACCAATAAAAGGCCATTACCCCTGGGCAGGGCAAATGGGATGGGTGTGGCTAAGGTTCCCTGGCTTTGGGGAGACTGAGATAATCTTGCGAGAAGGGACCTGGGGAGGAGAGGAGGATGAAGGCTGCGCCATGGGTTGGGTAAAGGAGAAGCATATGCCAGCGTGGATGGAGATTTGGTCCAGATGCTGAAAATAAGCAAGTATTTGGGATTATGGGTGGGAGGTAGCTTGATAGAAATTATTAGAAGCAGATGGTGTGAGAAATAGTTTATGGATTTGATATTTGCCCTGCTCAAGGTTAACTAAGGCTGTTTTAAAATATACCAGGTGTCTGTGTCTTGACTGATTGCTAGCAGGGTAGAAAATAATGCTGTAATAATAATTATAGGTCTAATACTGATAAATTAACCACAACAGGTATGTCCCTTGTATCCCTAATCTCTCCAAGACTTTTATCATGAATTGGTTTTGGATTTTGTCAAAGACTTGGTAGGTAGCAAATGAGATGATCCTGTGTGTTTTTCTTTTTTTCTGTTAGTTTATTATATGGTGGGTTACATTTACTGATTTTTGTATGTGGAACCATCTCTCGGATGAAGCCAACTTGAACATCGTGTGCGATCTTTGTGATCTGTTCTTTGATTGAGTTTGTAAATATTTCATTGAGTGATTTGGATCTATGTCCATGATGGAAATTGGTCAGCAGTGCTCTTTCTTTGTAGAGTAATTATGTGCTTTGGGTATCAAGGTAACTGTGGCTTCATAAAATGAACTGGGTAATAATCCTTCTGTTTCTATTTTGCAGAATAGGTTGAGCGGTATTGGTGTTAAGTCTTCTTTGAAAGTCTCGTTGATTTCTGCATTAAAACCATCCAGCTCTGAATTTTTTTTGTTGGGAGTCCTGTAATGAATTTTTCTGTTTGACTAGGGGTTATAGGTGTACTTTAGTTGTTTACCTGATCTTGATTTAACTTTGGTAAGAGTTGCCTATCAATTAAATTATCCATTTCTTTTAGATTTTCCAATTTGTTGGAGTAAAGGTTTTTAAAGTGTGTCCTTAAGTAGTCTTATGATTTCCTCATTGTTTGGTTGTATGTCCTTTTTGTTTCCTATTTTTACATTTTGCATATTATTCTGTGTTTTAGTTAGTTTGGATAAGGGTTAGTTTATTTTGTTTTATTTGCTATGAATCCACTCTGTTTCATTGATTATTAGTTGTTGGTGTTTTGTTTTGCTTTGTTGTATTTTTTTCTGGTCCAATGGAGTTTAGTCTATTCAGGGTTGTGGCGTTAGCCTGGATTCCTGAACGGAAGCTACACCTTGATCCTGGGAGTTTCTTGCTGGGGCAATGGGTGCTTGTGTCTGCCATGCCACAGGCTCCCACTTCATAGGGCAACACGGGGGAAATCCACGTGGATTTGGGCCGGGGTATCCAGCCGCACGATGCCCTGAGGAATCAGATTCTTATATATCTGCCTCGGCTTGGCTTGCTTCTGTCCGTTATTGGTGACAATTGTCTCCTCATAGAACTCGTGAGCCAGATCCCCATCTTTACCATAGAACATGGAGCCGAGACGCGTGAATATGAAGGGAGGCACCGCTCTGGCTCTGTACCAAAGATTGCTCGCTCAGTGCCGGCTGCCTTAGGGCCGCCGCCCGGGTAACAGAGGCAAAGGGCCAGAGTCCCTGAGCTTCGGAGCTGCTGCCGCCCATGTGGGCCCCTTGGGCCGCAGACCCTGCGGCCTCTGGGCTCTCAGTGTGACCATGCCTGTCCTATCCTCGACTCGCAGGTGCCGCAACTGCTGCCCGATTCTTTGTTTCCTTCTCTTTGTTATCTATTTACTTTGAGTGTTATGAGTTCCTTTAGCTTTTTGTTAGTTTGGGAACTCTCTGTGGAGGAACATTTTTAGTTGTCTCTTGATCCTAAAGGTTTGCCTCTTATTTCTTGGCAAGTTTGTGCTTTCCAGTTATAATCATCAATGTTTGGGTTTTTGTTACTTAAATGATTGGTATGGTTAACACATTGATTTGGGGTTTTTCAAACTTTCTCATATATTAATGTCTCTGTGTCCTAATTAGCTTCAGCTCTCAACATTTCTGACCCCACAGTCATGTGAGGGAGCCTCAATTGACGGCATGCTCTCATCAGAATGTCTGGTTGCTATGTCTGTGAGAGATTGTGTGACTGATGATTGATTTCAGAAGGCTCATCCACTGAGGCAATATCCCTAAGC
Source organism: Acomys russatus (assembly GCF_903995435.1). Classification (NCBI taxonomy): domain Eukaryota; kingdom Metazoa; phylum Chordata; class Mammalia; order Rodentia; family Muridae; genus Acomys; species Acomys russatus. The sequence continues at coordinate 43,489,621 of NC_067167.1, forward strand.
AAATGGGCCTGGGCCAGCCAAACATGACATGGTGACCCTGCAATAGAGCAAGCCAGGAAACAATGTTTGTCCATGGTGTTTGCTTTGACTTTCTAGCTTGAGTTTCTATCCTGAGCTCCCAAAATGATGGACTGTGATCTGACAGAACCATCCCAAACTTCCATTTACTACCTGAGATGCTTTTGATTAGAGGATAGAGCAAGTTAAAACAAAAAATGGTACACAAAAAGTGATTTTGCTGTTGGACACATCCTGGGAAGTTCTCTTTAGGAGGAATGTGGAAAATATCAGAAATTGAGCTTAATTGGCTGTTCCTGTAGGACCTGGAAGGTCAGAGTGATTTGAGGAGTGCAGACAGAGGAAGTTAGGGTCATGAGGATTCAGCAGAAAATAGACCCCAGGAAAAATTTAGCTAGAGGACATTTGTGTGATATTTCCCAAAATGTTTCTTATTCTGCTCATGCCCTGAGACAGAATTAAAAAACAGTGGGCTGATTCTTAGATGGAATATTCAATCTTTTGAATGGTTAATACCTGTGATTCACTCAGAACTACATTAAAAAAAAAAGCAAAACGTGGCCAGAATTAAACTCAAAGTCTGCGGTTTGTAGAGAAAAACAGCACTAGGCAGTTTCAGATGGCAGTCAGATGCTGCAACAGAGACAGGACTTTTCAAGGAGAAAAGAAAGAGGGCCCTTGATCTAGATTGGAAGCCTAACAAGGTGCCTTAAGTGCAGTACTTCCTCCTGCTAAGCCTTAAATTAATGGAAAGAGTATGCAAAGTGAGTCCTAGTCCCAGGAAGAAATTTTATATAAAACCTGCTGCTACTGTGGTCCAAGTGTGGCAAGGTCCATCCCAACTTAGAAGCCAATCTTTACAGGATCGCCTTATTGTGCTGGCTCTGGAAACAGGAAAGATGCAAAATTCAGTGGCTGGAGAGATGGCTCAGCAGTTAAGAGTACTGACTGCTCTTCCAGAGGCCCTGAGTTAAATTCCCAGCAACCACATGGTGGCTTTCAACCATCTATAATGTGATCTGATACCCTCCTCTGGCTTTCAAATATATATGCAGGCAGAGTACTGTATACATAGTAATAAATAATTAAACCTTTTTTAAAAAGATGCAAAATTCAAAGATTCGTCCTCTGTGGTTTCAGCTCAGCAGTGTCCCCGCTATTTATGTTTGGCAGCTTCATAGTCCCAGTGAGGAGACTGAGAGAGTTCACTGCATTGAAGCTGTGAGGATGAAGCCTGAGTTGCATTTTGAGACCACAAACAAGATGTTGAGACACCCAAGCCATTGAGAAATCTGCATGGAGAGATGCAGATAGGGAGTGGAAGTAGCCAAACTGAGGGAAGCACGAAAAGGTACAGGAATAGAGCATCTAAGTCCTTTGACATGAAGATGTTTCTTGCTTTTGTCCAATCTTCCCTCACTGTGTATACATTCCTATTTACTGGAATGAGAAGGAGTATTCTGTGCCATTTGTGTTGTAAAGATAGAACTTGTTTAATGATTTTATAAGATGTGTAAATCAAGAGGTTGTTGTAATCGGCAGAAGCGACTTTGGGCATTTTTACAGTGTAGAGGCTGTTGCTTTGGGCATTTTGACAGTGAACATGCTGTTGCAGATTGTTAGAATCATTACAGTTAGACTAAATGCATTTGCGTCACAGGATGACCATGAGCCTATAGTGACCAGGGTGAGAATGCAGTTGTTTGAGTCAAAAAACTTGTACATTAGAGGTTGTCTTCCAACACTTGTCTGGCCTTTGTGGCTTTCTTTGGGGAGCTTATGGATGCTTTTGTAGGAGGAGCCTTTCTAGATTCTGTTGGTGTATTGTGTACAGTTTACTCTTGTTCATTCACATGCTGATTTCTCTACCCCACTATCTAGTTTGCATTGTGATGTTTATTTCATGTATCTCTGGTGTCAAGTTTGTGTCAAGTTGTGTCACCATTTGTTCTCTTTATTTCCAATAAAAGTCAACTAGCCAGTGCTGAGCAATAAGAGAGACTAGGGTGGGACACCCTGGTCCAGTGAGGGGAGGAGAAAGATCAGGAAGGAAAGGACAGTGCTTGTAGAGAGGACCAGGAAACACCAGGAGAAATGAACTGGACCAGGGCCCTGGGGCTGGAGTGCACCAACGCGGAACCTGCGGCCTCCGCTGCAAGGCCTGTGTGTGATCTGAGTACAGGGACTGCCATTTCTGAGGAGATTTGAGGAAGCTGTGGGCGTCGGCGGAGCAGGTGCATGAAGCAGTCATGCCTGCTTCGGCAGTGCGCTGCCTCTGTGCTCCCACACACAGCTGTATGTGTATGCGAACTGAGTTGGGGGGACTGCTATTTTTGAGGAGACATGAAGAAATTGGCGGCGTCGGCAGGGTGGGCGAATGAAGCAGTCTTGCCTGCTTTCGGCAGTGCACTGCGCCCGTGCTCCCACACACAGCTCTGTGCCTTCTGTGTGGGGAAGCGGGGAAGGAGGAAGGTGGATGGAGAGGAAGAGAAGTATGGTTTGAGCCTCATGGAGTGTACAGTCTGCAATGAGATTATCCACTCTGGCTGCCTGAAGATGGGAAAGGCTCAGGGTGCTATCAATTCAGAGTTTCTCTGGCTTCAAGCCCTCATGCTTTCTTTCTGTTACATGAACCATTTCATGATCTAGAAAAACTCTTTAAGCCTTTAGATGCCTCAGCATCAGCCAGGTGTGGTGGCGCACGCCGCTGATCCCAGCACTCAGAGGCAGATCACTGTGAGATCCAGGCCAGCCTGGCTGCAAAGTGAGTCCAGGACAGACGGCGCTGTTTGACACAGAAACCCTGTCTCTGTTTTGATCTATTTTTTCTTTTGCTTTGTTTTGTTTTGTTTTGGTTTGGTTTGGTTTTTCGAGACAGGGTCTCTCTGTGTAGCCCTGGCTGGCCTAGACTCACTTTGTAGACCAGGCTGGCCTCGAACTCACAGTGATCCGCCTGCCCTTGCCACCCAAGTGCTGGGATTAAAGGCGTGCGCCACCGCCGCCCGTTTTTGTTTTTGTTTCTTTTCTTTTTTTCTTTTTCCTTTTCTATTTTTCGATAAAACAAAACCAAAAATTATGCCTCATTATCTGGGTTCCATATATAAAATGTACACAAGAAAAAGGGGAAACCAGAGGAGCAGTTGGGGATCCGGGAGTCAGATAGGGGGCTCTACAAAGCAGGAAATGCCAGGACTGGGAGCTGGGAGAAGAGCAGACGCGGGGCTCGTTCCCTCTCTGTGTGGTTACCCCTCTCCCTTCATTCTGCCCAGATTTCATTTCTTTCCCTGACCCTGACTCCTTGAACGTCGCTGAAAATGGCAGCTATTACAAGGAGTTGGGGCCACGGGTCAACTTGCTGTTCAGCTCGTGGTCCAGGGGAGTGGTGAGGGGTAGCCCAGACCCCTGCCTGGCTCTCTACACGATACTTGAACATTCATCTGTACTGAACCAGGGGAATCTCTGATCTGGGGGACTGTGATGTGAGGGGACCAGCTTGACCTAAACTGGGCTAGTGGGCACCCCGTTTGGACTGTCCCACCCCCCAGCTCTCTTGCATTACTGTCTTGAACAGCTCCACCACTCTGACCTGATGGGGGATGTCAGCTTAAAGATGAGCAAGATGGGACTCCTCCAGCTTGTCTCATCCCATTCTCTCATTGTCATGGACACTTGTATCCCAGTTGCTGTGGGAACTTAGTTAACAGACTCTTGGCACCTCCCCTCTCCCCACGCCTTTCCTTCTTCCAGTGTTGGCGTTAGAGTTTCAAGAGCCTGAGGGAGGAGTTGGGTCCAGGTCCCACTCAATCTAGGCCAGGGGGAACTGGATCGCACCACATTGGTGTAGGGAAGGGGAATCTATCCACATACCTCAGGTTACCGGAAGATGCGCGGGGTGGGAGTGGGGGCTGAGCAGACCAAAGGCAGATGGGAGGGGTGGGCCTGGGGTTGGAGAAAGGCTTGACTAAGGTGGCGCTTAAGGGAGAGGGAAGAAAGCACCGCAGCAAGAGGCAAGTGAGGGACCCAGCCGGTCTGGACCCCTAAACCCCCAAGTCTGTACAATATGGTTTGCTATAAAACTCAGAATCGTCAAAACAACAGACAGACAAACATAACAACAACAACAACAACAACAACAGAAAACACAAATGAACAAAAACACCTAAAAAAAAAAACAACAAACAACCCCCCCAAAAAAAAACAACAACAAAAAAAAAAACACAAAACACCAAACCCCGCTGCTTTAAGTTAAGTGATGATTATTACATTCTCACCAAACCAGGTATCTCAATGTCAGGAATCTGATTTGTGTTCTTTTTTTTTTTTTTTTTTTTCCCTCCTCGATTTATGTGTTCTGCCTGCATGTACACCTGCAGGCCAGAAGAGGGCGCCAGATCTCACTATAGGTGGCTGTGAGCCACCATGTGTTTGCTGGGAATTGAACTCAGGACCTCCGGAAGAGCAGTCAGTGCTCTTAACCTCTGAGCCATCTCTCCAACCCTGATTTATGTTCTTAAGACATTCATCTAAGAACAGAAACAAGGAAACAGTGACTTAACAGATGTCACTATTTCAATCGTAGCCCGATTAGAGCTGTGCTCTAAAACTGCCAGTCGGTTTAGTTTCATACTAGGATATTGCAAAAGGAATACACCTTGAATATGTGATCAGTATGTGTGCAAAACCTTCTATAAGCAAAAAGTCCCTAGCATTGCTAGTGTTAGACATAGACTTGTAGTCCTGTTGCTAAGATCAGTGAGAGGGCAGTGTATGGTAATCAGGAATGTTGTTGTGGAGAACCCCTACTCTCGTACCATGTCTGTGAGGAACAAGAATCAAACTGAATACAATGTGGAAACCTGTCATTTTTTATTCTTAGTGGCTGTATCCTAGGTCACAATGGATACTAGCCATGTGAGCATAGGGATAGTGAAAGAAGCAGCATTCCTCTCTCTAGAACCATGAGAAGATATGTAGGAGTTCCCGCTTTGATTAGACTTTATGAATGTGATACAAGTTTACAATTAACTGGTTTTTCACCATCATTGTGAACCTCCACAAACTCACACTGCAGAAAATCTCTGAGTACTAAGAACGTGAAAAATCTGTTTGTCCTGGTTCACTTTTCAAATGTGGTATGACTTACAGTATAGAAAAATTGGTGAACGCCACCAGTGTGGTAAAGCTCTGAGTTCTTCCAGTTCTCCTCAAATATGTGAAAAACATCATATAGAAAGACGATGCTGTAAATGTGAGGCATGTAATAAATGCTCTCACTACCATGGGTCTCTTCACAGACTCAACACATGAAGAGAGGAGAACACCATGAACGTAAGCAAAGTGATAAAGCCTTAAGATCTGGTTCCTCTTTCCAATTATACCCAAGTGTAAAATTAATTCACAGAGGAAACTTAATTCAGTGTAATGAATGTGGGAAAGCTTTCACATGCCCTAACTATCTTTGCAGGCATGAAATAAGTCACACGGGAGAGAAACACTCTGAATATTCTCAGTGTGGTAAAGTCTTCGCACATCAGAGCCATCCTCAAAGGTACGAAATAGTTCACTGTGGAGAGATATTCTAAAGGTAATTAATATGGTGAAACCTTTGCACATCACAGTAGTTTCCAATATCATAAAAGAACACATACTGGGGAGAAACCCTATGAATTTAATGAGTAAGTATAGTAAAGCCTTCCTATGTCCCAGTCATCTTCGAAGGCATGAAAAAGTTCATCCTGGAGAGAGAGCCTGTGAGTGTATTTAATAAGGTGAAGCCTCTGTACATTTCTGCTGAAGGCCAGCTTGAACACTACAGGGTAAATTGAGGCAGGACATAGATTTGGTGACTGATCACTCACCAGACTTTTCTCTGAGGGAATCTGGCTTGATTTACTGGAGCCAGTTCTCCCTTTGGCCGGCAGCTGGGGGCCACTATTGCTTGTCCCTAGCAAAGAAGAAAAATAAAAAAAAGGAGGGAATATTCACACACACACACACACACACACGCACGCACGCACGCACGCACGCACGCACACACACACACGCACACACACACACTTGGTAGATGAAGCAAGGCACGTTCCAACAACTTTATTTTTTCTTATAGCTTACATATCCCAACAAACAACTTCCAAGCATTATAAAGTGACTACATTCTATTTTTCTTTTAGTGAATGGCCATGTAAAAACAGTATGTACCCCAACCTTTTTCACATTGCAGGTGAAGAAAACAAGTTATTCCCAAGAACCTACATCTATTCACAACTAAGCAGCGTGTTATAGATCAACAAAGTGAAAGCAAGCAAGATAAATTTTTAGCCAGTTGCTGCTTTTCACTGACAGACTGCAATTTGTGATTACAAAGAAAGGATCAATTATCTTAAAAAGTAATCTTTTTACTAATTTATTTATTTTTATTTCAATGTGCATTGCTGTTTTGCCTGCATACATGTCTGTGTGAGGGTGTCGGATCTTGGAGTTACAGACAGTTGTGAGGTGCCATGTGGGTGCCGGGAATTGAACCAGGGTCCTCTGGAAGAGCAATCGCTGCTCTTAGCCCCTGAGCTATGCGGTAGAACTGCCAATCATTTTAGTTTCACACCAATAATGAAACTATATACGAAACCAGTCATACACGTACTGAAATGTGTAACAGAACACATCGAAGAAAACCCTTAAAATGTAACCCATGTCACAAACCCTTTTCACAGCACAGTTACCTGCAAATACATAAAAGAACACATTCTGCAGAGAAAACGTATGCAATGCGGTAAAGACTTTGTATGTGGCAGCAGTTTTAGTCATCATGAGGAAAAAAAAAAAATCATACTTCAGAGAGACCCCTAACTGTAGTCAGGGTGGTAAAGTTTCCCACTTTCTGTTTTCTTACAGAAGAGTGAAAACCTTTAGTGTGTAATCAACCAGTGAAAGCCCCTGCATGTCACAGTAGTCTTTGAGGACCCGAAAGAACTCATACACGAGGGAAGCTAGGGCAGTAAAGGATTTGGTAAAATCCTTAGCCAACACGCATTCAGTTACACAAGAGTGTTCATTGAGGAGAAACGTGACAAGTGTCAGAATCTATTCAAACATTATGATGTCCCTCTTTATTTTGACTTGCAAAGTCTTCCCAAAGATATGAATTCAGATAGTTAGGTATCCCTTTTAGATTTCACAATTCTCTTCAATGATAGGTATGAAACTTTATGGCTGTGTTTAATTACATTTTCTTTTGCTGTGATAAATGAATGTCTTAGGCAAGCTGTACAGGTTTAATTTGGTTGAAGATGGCAAAAGGGATCACTATGAGAGTGGCAATGCAGCAAGTGTCACACTTGGCAGCCACAGCAGGAAGCTCAGCTCACATTCTCAGCCTGCAGCATAGGAAGCACAGAGTAAATCTGGACATGGTGTGTGGATCTGCATGTACACCTACTCGCCAGCAGAGGGCGCCAGATCTCACTATAGGTGGCTGGGAGCCACCCTGTGTTTGCTGGGAATTGAACTCAGGACCTCTGGAAGAGCAGTCAGTGCTCTTAACCTCTGAGCCATCTCTCCAGCCCTGATTTACGTTCTTAAGACATTCGTCTAAGAACAGAAACAAGGGAAACGGTGACTTAACCGATGTCACTATTTCAGTCGTAGCCCGATTAGAGCTGTGCTGTAAAACTGCCAGTCGGTTTAGTTTCGTACTAGGGTATTGCAAAAGGAATACACCTTGAATATGTGATCAGTATGTGTGCAAAACCTTCTATAAGCAAAAAGGGCCCTAGCGTTGCTAGTGTTAGACATAGACTTGTAGTCCTGTTGCTAAGATCAGTGAGAGGGCAGTTTATGGTAATCATGAATGTTGTTGTGGAGAACCCCTACTCTCATACCATGTCTGTGAGGAACAAGAATCAAACTGAATACAATGTGGAAACCTGTCATTGTTTATTCTTAGTGGCTGTATCCTAGGTCACAATGGATACTAGCCATGTGAGCATAGGGATATTGAAAGAAGCAGCATTCCTCTCTCTAGAACCACGAGAAGATATGTAGGAGTTCCCGCTTTGACTAGACTTTATGAATGTGATACACGTTTACAATTAATTGGTTTTTCACCATCATTGTGAACCTCCACAAACTCACACTGCAGACAATCTCTGAGTACCAAGAATGTGAAAAATCTGTTTGTCCTGGTTCACTTTTCAAAGGTGGTATGACTTACAGTACAGAAAAATTTGTGAACGCCACCAGTGTGGTAAAGCTCTGAGTTCTTCCAGTTCTCTTCAAATATGTGAAAAACATCATATAGAAAGGCGATGCTGTAAATGTGAGGCATGTAATAAATGCTCTCACTACCATAGGTCTCTTCACAGACTCAACACATGAAGAGAGGAGAACACCATGAACGTCAGCAAAGTGATAAAGCCTTTAGATCTGGTTCCTCTTTCCAGTTATACCCAAGTGTAAAATTAATTCACAGAGGAAAATTAATTCAGTGCAATGAATGTGGGAAAGCTTTCACATGCCCTCACTATCTTTGCAGGCATGAAATAAGTCACACGGGAGAGAAACACTCTCTCAATGAATATTCTCAATGTGGTAAAGTCTTCGCACATCAGAGCCATCCTCAAAGGTACGAAATAGTTCACTGTGGAGAGATATTCTAAAGGTAATTAATATGGTGAAACCTTTGCACATCACAGTAGTTTCCAATATCATAAAAGAACACATACTGGGGAGAAACCCTATGCATTTAATGATTAAGTATAGTAAAGCCTTCCCATGTCCCAGTCATCTTCGAGGGCATGAAAAAGTTCATCCTGGAGAGAAAGCCTGTGAGTGTATTTAATAAGGTGAAGCCTCTGTCCATTTCTGCTGAAGGCCAGCTTGAACACTACAGGGTAAATTGAGGCAGGACATAGATTTGGTGACTGATCACTCACCAGACTTTTCTCTGAGGGAATCTGGCTTGATTTACTGGAGCCAGTTCTCCCTTTGGCCAGCAGCTGGGGGCCAGTATTGCTTGTCCCTAGCAAAGAAGAAAAATAAAAAAGGAGGGAATATTCACACACAGACACACACACACACACACACACACACACACACACACGCATACACGCACACACGCACACACACACACACTTGGTAGATGAAGCAAGGCACGTTCCAACAACTTTATTTTTTCTTATAGCTTACATATCCCAACAAACAACTTCCAAGCATTATAAAGTGACTACATTCTATTTTTCTTTTAGTGAATGGCCATGTAAAAACAGTATGTACCCCAACCTTTTTCACATTGCAGGTGAAGAAAACCAATTATTCCCAAGAACCTACATCTATTCACAACTAAGCAGCGTGTTATAGATCAACAAAGTGAAAGCAAGCAAGATAATTTTTTAGCCAGTTGCTGCTTTTCACTGACAGACTGCAATTTGTGATTACAAAGAAAGGATCAATTATCTTAAAAAGTAATCTTTTTACTGATTTATTTATTTTTATTTCAATGTGCGTTGCTGTTTTGCCTGCATATATGTCTGTGTGAGGGTGTCGGATCTTGGAGTTACAGTCAGTTGTGAGGTGCCATGTGGGTGCTGGGAATTGAACCGGGGTCCTCTGGAAGAGCAGTCGCTGCTCTTAGCCCCTGAGCTAGGCGGTAGAACTGCCAATCATTTTAGTTTCATACCAATAATGAAACTATATACGAAACCAGTCGTACACGTACTGAAATGTGTAACAGAACACATCGAAGAAAACCCTTAAAATGTAACCCGTGTCACAAACCCTTTTCACAGCACAGTTACCTGCAAATACATAAAAGAACACATTCTGCAGAGAAAACGTATGCAGTGCGGTAAAGACTTTGTATGTGGCAGCAGTTTTAGTCATCGTGAGGAAAAAAAAAAAATCATACTTCAGAGAGACCCCTAACTGTAGTCAGGGTGGTAAAGTTTCCCACTTTCTGTTTTCTTACAGAAGAGTAAAAACCTTTAGTGTGTAATCAACCAGTGAAAGCCCCTGCATGTCACAGTAGTCTTTGAGGACCCGAAAGAACTCATACACGAGGGAAGCTAGGGCAGTACAGGATTTGGTAAAATCCTTAGCCAACACGCATTCAGTTACACAAGAGTGTTCATTGAGGAGAAACGTGACAAGTGTCAGAATCTATTCAAACATTATGATGTCCCTCTTTATTTTGACTTGCAAAGTCTTCCCAAAGATATGAATTCAGATAGTTAGGTATCCCTTTTAGATTTCACAATTCTCTTCAATGATAGGTATGAAACTTTATGGCTGTGTTTAATTACATTTTCTTTTGCTGTGATAAATGAATGTCTTAGGCAAGCTGTACAGGTTTAATTTGGTTGAAGATGGCAAAAGGGATCACTATGAGAGTGGCAATGCAGCAAGTGTCACCACACTTGGCAGCCACAGCAGGAAGCTCAGCTCACATTCTCAGCCTGCAGCATAGGAAGCACAGAGTAAATCTGGACATGGTGTGTGGATCTGCATGTACACCTACTCGCCAGCAGAGGGCGCCAGATCTCACTATAGGTGGCTGGGAGCCACCCTGTGTTTGCTGGGAATTGAACTCAGGACCTCTGGAAGAGCAGTCAGTGCTCTTAACCTCTGAGCCCTCTCTCCAGGCCTGATTTATGTTCTTAAGACATTCGTCTAAGAACAGAAACAAGGAAACAGTGACTTAACAGATGTCACTATTTCAATCGTAGCCCGATTAGAGCTGTGCTGTAAAACTGCCAGTCGGTTTAGTTTCGTACTAGGGTATTGCAAAAGGAATACACCTTGAATATGTGATCAGTATGTGTGCAAAACCTTCTATAAGCAAAAAGGGCCCTAGCGTTGCTAGTGTTAGACATAGACTTGTAGTCCTGTTGCTAAGATCAGTGAGAGGGCAGTTTATGGTAATCATGAATGTTGTTGTGGAGAACCCCTACTCTCATACCGTGTCTGTGAGGAACAAGAATCGAACTGAATACGATGTGGAAACCTGTCATTTTTTATTCTTAGTGGCTGTATCCTAGGTCACAATGGATACTAGCCATGTGAGCATAGGGATATTGAAAGAAGCAGCATTCCTCTCTCTAGAACCACGAGAAGATATGTAGGAGTTCCCGCTTTGACTAGACTTTATGAATGTGATACAAGTTTACAATTAATTGGTTTTTCACCATCATTGTGAACCTCCACAAACTCACACTGCAGACAATCTCTGAGTACCAAGAATGTGAAAAATCTGTTTGTCCTGGTTCACTTTTCAAAGGTGGTATGACTTACAGTACAGAAAAATTTGTGAACGCCACCGGTGTGGTAAAGCTCTGAGTTCTTCCAGTTCTCTTCAAATATGTGAAAAACATCATATAGAAAGGCGATGCTGTAAATGTGAGGCATGTAATAAATGCTCTCACTACCATAGGTCTCTTCACAGACTCAACACATGAAGAGAGGAGAACACCATGAACGTAAGCAAAGTGATAAAGCCTTAAGATCTGGTTCCTCTTTCCAGTTATACCCAAGTGTAAAATTAATTCACAGAGGAAAATTAATTCAGTGTAATGAATGTGGGAAAGCTTTCACATGCCCTCACTATCTTTGCAGGCATGAAATAAGTCACACGGGAGAGAAACACTCTCAATATTCTCAATGTGGTAAAGTCTTCGCACATCAGAGCCATCCTCAAAGGTACGAAATGGTTCACTGTGGAGAGATATTCTAAAGGTAATTAATATGGTGAAACCTTTGCACATCACAGTCGTTTCCAATATCATAAAAGAACACATACTGGGGAGAAACCCTATGAATTTAATGAGTAAGTATAGTAAAGCCTTCCCATGTCCCAGTCATCTTCGAAGGCATGAAAAAGTTCATCCTGGAGAGAAAGCCTGTGAGTGTACTTAATAAGGTGAAGCCTCTGTACATTTCTGCCGAAGGCCAGCTTGAACACTACAGGGTAAATTGAGGCAGGACATAGATTTGGTGACTGATCACTCACCAGACTTTTCTCTGAGGGAATCTGGCTTGATTTACTGGAGCCAGTTCTCCCTTTGGCCAGCAGCTGGGGGCCAGTATTGCTTGTCCCTAGCAAAGAAGAAAAATAAAAAAAGGAGGGAATATTCACACACACACACACACACACACACACACACACACACACACACACGCATACACGCACACACGCACACACACACACACTTGGTAGATGAAGCAAGGCACGTTCCAACAACTTTATTTTTTCTTATAGCTTACATATCCCAACAAACAACTTCCAAGCATTATAAAGTGACTACATTCTATTTTTCTTTTAGTGAATGGCCATGTAAAAACAGTATGTACCCCAACCTTTTTCACATTGCAGGTGAAGAAAACCAATTATTCCCAAGAACCTACATCTATTCACAACTAAGCAGCGTGTTATAGATCAACAAAGTGAAAGCAAGCAAGATAATTTTTTAGCCAGTTGCTGCTTTTCACTGACAGACTGCAATTTGTGATTACAAAGAAAGGATCAATTATCTTAAAAAGTAATCTTTTTACTGATTTATTTATTTTTATTTCAATGTGCGTTGCTGTTTTGCCTGCATATATGTCTGTGTGAGGGTGTCGGATCTTGGAGTTACAGTCAGTTGTGAGGTGCCATGTGGGTGCTGGGAATTGGACCGGGGTCCTCTGGGAGAGCAGTCGCTGCTCTTAGCCCCTGAGCTAGGCGGTAGAACTGCCAATCATTTTAGTTTCATACCAATAATGAAACTATATACGAAACCAGTCGTACACGTACTGAAATGTGTAACAGAACACATCGAAGAAAACCCTTAAAATGTAACCCGTGTCACAAACCCTTTTCACAGCACAGTTACCTGCAAATACATAAAAGAACACATTCTGCAGAGAAAACGTATGCAGTGCGGTAAAGGCTTTGTATGTGGCAGCAGTTTTAGTCATCGTGAGAAAAAAAAAAAATCATACTTCAGAGAGACCCCTAACTGTAGTCAGGGTGGTAAAGTTTCCCACTTTCTGTTTTCTTACAGAAGAGTAAAAACCTTTAGTGTGTAATCAACCAGTGAAAGCCCCTGCATGTCACAGTAGTCTTTGAGGACCCGAAAGAACTCATACACGAGGGAAGCTAGGGCAGTACAGGATTTGGTAAAATCCTTAGCCAACACGCATTCAGTTACACAAGAGTGTTCATTGAGGAGAAACGCGACAAGTGTCAGAATCTATTCAAACATTATGATGTCCCTCTTTATTTTGACTTGCAAAGTCTTCCCAAAGATATGAATTCAGATAGTTAGGTATCCCTTTTAGATTTCACAATTCTCTTCAATGATAGGTATGAAACTTTATGGCTGTGTTTAATTACATTTTCTTTTGCTGTGATAAATGAATGTCTTAGGCAAGCTGTACAGGTTTAATTTGGTTGAAGATGGCAAAAGGGATCACTATGAGAGTGGCAATGCAGCAAGTGTCACACTTGGCAGCCACAGCAGGAAGCTCAGCTCACATTCTCAGCCTGCAGCATAGGAAGCACAGAGTAAATCTGGACATGGTGTGTGGATCTGCATGTACACCTACTCGCCAGCAGAGGGCGCCAGATCTCAGTATAGGTGGCTGGGAGCCACCCTGTGTTTGCTGGGAATTGAACTCAGGACCTCTGGAAGAGCAGTCAGTGCTCTTAACCTCTGAGCCATCTCTCCAGCCCTGATTTACGTTCTTAAGACATTCGTCTAAGAACAGAAACAAGGAAACGGTGACTTAACAGATGTCACTATTTCAGTCGTAGCCCGATTAGAGCTGTGCTGTAAAACTGCCAGTCGGTTTAGTTTCGTACTAGGGTATTGCAAAAGGAATACACCTTGAATATGTGATCAGTATGTGTGCAAAACCTTCTATAAGCAAAAAGGGCCCTAGCGTTGCTAGTGTTAGACATAGACTTGTAGTCCTGTTGCTAAGATCAGTGAGAGGGCAGTTTATGGTAATCATGAATGTTGTTGTGGAGAACCCCTACTCTCATACCATGTCTGTGAGGAACAAGAATCAAACTGAATACAATGTGGAAACCTGTCATTGTTTATTCTTAGTGGCTGTATCCTAGGTCACAATGGATACTAGCCATGTGAGCATAGGGCTATTGAAAGAAGCAGCATTCCTCTCTCTAGAACCATGAGAAGATATGTAGGAGTTCCCACTTTGACTAGACTTTATGAATGTGATACAAGTTTACAATGAATTGGTTTTTCACCATCATTGTGAACCTCCACAAACTCACACTGCAGACAATCTCTGAGTACCAAGAATGTGAAAAATCTGTTTGTCCTGGTTCACTTTTCAAAGGTGGTATGACTTACAGTATAGAAAATTTGTGAACGCCACCAGTGTGGTAAAGCTCTGAGTTCTTCCAGTTCTCTTCAAATATGTGAAAAACATCATATAGAAAGGCGATGCTGTAAATGTGAGGCATGTAATAAATGCTCTCACTACCATAGGTCTCTTCACAGACTCAACACATGAAGAGAGGAGAACACCATGAACGTCAGCAAAGTGATAAAGCCTTTAGATCTGGTTCCTCTTTCCAGTTATACCCAAGTGTAAAATTAATTCACAGAGGAAAATTAATTCAGTGCAATGAATGTGGGAAAGCTTTCACATGCCCTCACTATCTTTGCTTGCAGGCATGAAATAAGTCACACGGGAGAGAAACACTCTCTCAATGAATATTCTCAATGTGGTAAAGTCTTCGCACATCAGAGCCATCCTCAAAGGTACGAAATAGTTCACTGTGGAGAGATATTCTAAAGGTAATTAATATGGTGAAACCTTTGCACATCACAGTAGTTTCCAATATCATAAAAGAACACATACTGGGGAGAAACCCTATGCATTTAATGATTAAGTATAGTAAAGCCTTCCCATGTCCCAGTCATCTTCGAGGGCATGAAAAAGTTCATCCTGGAGAGAAAGCCTGTGAGTGTATTTAATAAGGTGAAGCCTCTGTACATTTCTGCTGAAGGCCAGCTTGAAACACTACAGGGTAAATTGAGGCAGGACATAGATTTGGTGACTGATCACTCACCAGACTTTTCTCTGAGGGAATCTGGCTTGATTTACTGGAGCCAGTTCTCCCTTTGGCCAGCAGCTGGGGGCCAGTATTGCTTGTCCCTAGCAAAGAAGAAAAATAAAAAAGGAGGGAATATTCACACACAAACACACACACACACACACGCACGCACGCACACACGCACACACGCACACACGCACACACGCACACTTGGTAGATGAAGCAAGGCACGTTCCAACAACTTTATTTTTTCTTATAGCTTACATATCCCAACAAACAACTTCCAAGCATTATAAAGTGACTACATTCTATTTTTCTTTTAGTGAATGGCCATGTAAAAACAGTATGTACCCCAACCTTTTTCACATTGCAGGTGAAGAAAACCAATTATTCCCAAGAACCTACATCTATTCACAACTAAGCAGCGTGTTATAGATCAACAAAGTGAAAGCAAGCAAGATAATTTTTTAGCCAGTTGCTGCTTTTCACTGACAGACTGCAATCTGTGATTACAAAGAAAGGATCAATTATCTTAAAAAGTAATCTTTTTACTGATTTATTTATTTTTATGTCAATGTGCGTTGCTGTTTTGCCTGCATATATGTCTGTGTGAGGGTGTCGGATCTTGGAGTTACAGTCAGTTGTGAGGTGCCATGTGGGTGCTGGGAATTGGACCGGGGTCCTCTGGGAGAGCAGTCGCTGCTCTTAGCCCCTGAGCTAGGCGGTTAGAACTGCCAATCATTTAGTTTCATACCAATAATGAAACTATATACGAAACCAGTCGTACACAGTACTGAAATGTGTAACAGAACACATCGAAGAAAACCCTTAAAATGTAAACCCAGTGTCACAAACCCTTTTCACAGCACAGTTACCTGCAAATACATAAAGAACACATTCTGCAGAGAAAACGTATGCAGTGCGGTTAAGGTAAAGACTTTGTATGTGGCAGCAGTTTTAGTCATCGTGAGAAAAAAAAAAAAAAATCATACTTCAGAGAGACCCCTAACTGTAGTCAGGGTGGTAAAGTTTCCCACTTTCTGTTTTCTTACAGAAGAGTAAAAACCTTTAGTGTGTAATCAACCAGTGAAAGCCCCTGCATGTCACAGTAGTCTTTGAGGACCCGAAAGAACTCATACACGAGGGAAGCTAGGGCAGTACAGGATTTGGTAAAATCCTTAGCCAACACACATTCAGTTACACAAGAGTGTTCATTGAGGAGAAACGCGACAAGTGTCAGAATCTATTCAAACATTATGATGTCCCTCTTTATTTTGACTTGCAAAGTCTTCCCAAAGATATGAATTCAAATAGTTAGGTATCCCTTTTAGATTTCACAATTCTCTTCAATGATAGGTATGAAACTTTATGGCTGTGTTTAATTACATTTTCTTTTGCTGTGATAAATCAATGTCTTAGGCAAGCTGTACAGGTTTCATTTGGTTGAAGATGGCCAAAGGGATCACTATGAGAGTGGCAATGCAGCAAGTGTCACCACACTTGGCAGCCACAGCAGGAAGCTCAGCTCACATTCTCAGCCTGCAGCATAGGAAGCACAGAGTAAATCTGGACATGGTGTGTGGATCTGCATGTACACCTTACTCGCCAGAGAGGGCGCCAGATCTCACTATAGGTGGCTGGGAGCCACCCTGTGTTTGCTGGGAATTGAACTCAGGACCTCTGGAAGAGCAGTCAGTGCTCTTGACCTCTGAGCCCTCTCTCCAGGCCTGATTGATGTTCTTAAGACATTCGTCTAAGAACAGAAACAAGGAAACAGTGACTTAACAGACGTCACTATTTCCATCGTAGCCCGATTAGAGCTGTGCTGTAAAACTGCCAGTCGGTTTAGTTTCGTACTAGGGTATTGCAAAAGGAATACACATTGAATATGTGATCAGTATGTGTGCAAAACCTTCTATAAGCAAAAAGGGCCCTAGCGTTGCTAGTGTTAGACGTAGACTTGTAGTCCTGTTGCTAAGATCAGTGAGAGGGCAGTTTATGGTAATCATGAATGTTGTTGTGGAGAACCCCTACTCTCATACCGTGTCTGTGAGGAACAAGAATCGAAACTGAATACGATGTGGAAACCTGTCATTTTTTATTCTTAGTGGCTGTATCCTAGGTCACAATGGATACTAGCCATGTGGCATAGGGATATTGAAGAAGCAAGCATTCCTCTCTCTAGAACCATGAGAAGATATGTAGGAGTTCCCACTTTGACTAGACTTTATGAATGTGATACAAGTTTACAATTAATTGGTTTTTCACCATCATTGTGAACCTCCACAAACTCACACTGCAGACAATCTCTGAGTACCAAGAATGTGAAAAATCTGTTTGTCCTGGTTCACTTTTCAAATGTGGTATGACTTACAGTATAGAAAAGTTTGTGAACGCCACCGGTGTGGTAAAGCTCTGAGTTCTTCCAGTTCTCTTCAAATATGTGAAAAACATCATATAGAAAGGCGATGCTGTAAATGTGAGGCATGTAATAAATGCTCTCACTACCATAGGTCTCTTCACAGACTCAACACATGAAGAGAGGAGAACACCATGAACGTAAGCAAAGTGATAAAGCCTTAAGATCTGGTTCCTCTTTCCAGTTATACCCAAGTGTAAAATTAATTCACAGAGGAAAATTAATTCAGTGTAATGAATGTGGGAAAGCTTTCACATGCCCTCACTATCTTTGCAGGCATGAAATAAGTCACACGGGAGAGAAACACTCTCAATATTCTCAATGTGGTAAAGTCTTCGCACATCAGAGCCATCCTCAAAGGTACGAAATAGTTCACTGTGGAGAGATATTCTAAAGGTAATTAATATGGTGAAACCTTTGCACATCACAGTAGTTTCCAATACCATAAAAGAACACATACTGGGGAGAAACCCTATGCATTTAATGATTAAGTATAGTAAAGCCTTCCCATGTCCCAGTCATCTTCGAGGGCATGAAAAAGTTCATCCTGGAGAGAAAGCCTGTGAGTGTATTTAATAAGGTGAAGCCTCTGTACATTTTCTGCTGAAGGCCAGTTGACTACACTACAGGGAAATTGAGGCAGGAATAGATTGGTGACTGATCACTCACCAGACTTTCTCTGAGGAATCTGGCTTGATTTACTGGAGCCAGTTCTCCCTTTGGCAAGCAGCTGGGGGCCAGTATTGCTGTCCCTAGCAAGAAGAAAAATAAAAAGGAGGGGAATATTCACCACACAAACACACACACACACACACACACACAAGCACACAAGAACAAAGCAACACGCACACACGCACACACGCACACTTGGTAGATGAAAGCAAGGCACGTTCCAACAACTTTATTTTTCTTATAGCTTACATATCCCAACAAACAACTTCCAAGCATTATAAAGTGACTACATTCTATTTTTCTTTTAGTGAATGGCCATGTAAAAACAGTATGTACCCCAACCTTTTTACATTGCAGGTGAAGAAAACCCAATTATTTCCCAAGAACCTACATCTATTCAAAACTACGCAGCGTGTTATAGATCAACAAGTGAAAGCAAGCAAGATAATTTTTTAGCCAGTTGCTTGCTTTTCACTGACAGACTGCAATCTGTGATTACAAAGAAAGGATCAATTATCTTAAAAAGTAATCTTTTTACTGATTTATTTATTTTATGTCAATGTGCGTTGCTGTTTTGCCTGCATATATGTCTGTGTGAGGGTGTCGGATCTTGGAGTTACAGTCAGTTGTGAGGTGCCATGTGGGTGCGGAATTGGACCGGTTTCCTCTGGAGAGCAGTCGCTGCTCTTAGCCCCTGAGCTAGGCGGTAGACCTGCCAATCATTTTAGTTTCATACCAATAATGAAAACTATATACGAAACCAGTCGTACACGTACTGAAATGTGCTAAGACAGAACAACATCGAAGAAAACCCATTAAATGTAACCATGTCACAAACCCTTTCACAGCACAGTTACCTGCAAATACATAAAATGAACACATTCTGCAGAGAAAACGTATGCAGTGCGGTAAAGACTTGTATGTGGCAGCAGTTTTAGTCATCGTGAGAAAAAAAAAAAAGCATACTTCAGGAGAGCCCCTAACTGTAGTCAGGGTGGTAAAGTTTCCACTTTCTGTTTTCTTACAGCAGATGTAAAAACCTTTAGTGTGTAATCAACCAGTGAAAGCCCTGCATGTCACAGTAGTCTTTGCGGACCCGAAAGAACTCATACACGAGGGAAGCTAGGGCAGTACAGGATTTGGTAAAATCCTTAGCCAACACGACATTCAGTACACAAGAGTGTTCATTGAGGAGCAACGCTGACAAGTGTCAGAATCTATTCAAACATTATGATGGTCCCTCTTTATTTTGACTTGCAAAGTCTTCCCAAAGATATGAATTCAAATAGTTAGGTATCCCTTTTAGATTTCACAGTCTCTTCAATGATAGGTATGAAACTTGATGGCTTGTGTTTAATTACATTTTCTTTGCTGTGATAAATCAATGTCTTAGGCAAGCTGTACAGGTTTAATTTGGTTGAAGATGGCAAAGGGATCACTATGAGAGTGGCAATGCAGCAAGTGTCACCCACTTGGCAGCCACAGCAGAAGCTAGCTCACATCTCAGCCTGCAGCATAGGAAGCACAGAGTAAATCTGGACATGGTGTGTGGATCTGCATGTACACCTACTCGCCAGCAGAGGGCGCCAGATCTCACTATAGGTGGCTGGGAGCCACCCTGTGTTTGCTGGAATTTGAACTCAGGACCTCTGGAAGAGCAGTCAGTGCTCTTAACCTCTGAGCCCTCTCTCCAGCCCTGATTTATGTTCTTAGACATTCGTCTAAGAACAGAAAGCTGGAAACGTGACTTAACAGACGCCTCATATTCCATCGTAGCCCGCTTAGAAGTGTGCTGTAAAAATGCCAGTCGGTTTAGTTTCTTTTACTGGGTATTGCAAAAGGAGATACACATTGATATGTGACTCAGTTATGTGTGCAAAACCTCTATAAGCAAAAAAAAGCCGGCCTAGCGTTGCTAGTGTTAGACGTAGACGTATGACTTGTAGTCCTGTTGCTAAGATCAGTGAGAGGGCAGTTTATTGGTAATCATGAAGTGTTGTGTTTGAGAACCCCTACTCTATACCTGTCTGTTTGGGAAACACCAATTCGAAACTTAATAGATGTGGA